>NW_028124531.1:0-66652 GCF_965194825.1 Balaenoptera physalus
AAGGGCCATGCTGAAAAAAGTGTCAAAACCAGAAATGCAGGACAGGCCATGGAGAAATGGGAGCCTTGCTACACTGATGGGCGGGATGTAAATTGCCAACAGCCACTCTGGAGAAGTGTACGGTGTGTCCTGAAACATCTAAAAAACACAGCTTAGAGAGCATAGGGCACTTCCACGCATGGGGGGATAAAGTGGGAAAATTGAAAATCAGCAAGACACAAGCACCCCAAAGGTTAGGGCTGCTCTGTTGACAAGGACCTCCACTTCCTTCCACCTTAAATATCCCAGGAAAGCGAAAAATGGATAAAAAAGTTGTGGTCCTTATGTACAATGGAATATCACTCAGCCATGAAATCAATGTCATAAGGCTAGTAGCAGCATGATGAGTGGATTTAGGTAAGACGATTCTAAGTGAAATAAGTCACACAGAAAAGGACACTTCTCATAAGGTGTCACTTATAGAGGGAATGTTAAAACCGTTACACTTGAACTGAATTACAAAACAGAACAGAGTCACACATGCAGAAAACACAGTATGGCTGCTTAACGGGAAAGGTGAGGTGGGGTGATACATAAAACAAGAGTTTCAAATTAGCTCAGATACCGTTCCATAAACCCAATATGGAATAGACAAGACCTACTCCTTGCTCAGAGAACTGGACTCAACACGCCCGATTCACCGCACAAGAATATATCTGACTAGTAATAATCTTAAAACCTATGTATTGATATCTCTCTGTTAGTGTGTCAAGTGGGTGTAAAGCGGCCTAAACACAGCCGTGAAAAGCAGCTAAACCCCATTATAAAAATAAATTACTTTTAAAAACCCATGAAACAAAGACAGGGAAAGAGAGAGAAATTCTTACACAATTCGTTCAGGGGCTGTGATGCAACCTGGATTGACCATATCTAGACCCACAGCTGGATGAGACATAAGGGTGGACACTCTTGGGGCTGAGAGGTTCGGTGAGGTTGGGTGAGCAAACGCAGACCCTTTAAAGTAATACTGCGTGCTACCCATCGCATGGGTCCCAAATCTCCAGGTTCAAGGGCATCTTCCTACATCGAAAACATGCATGAGAAACCCAGAAGATGGTACACCGTGTGATGGGGAAAGGTTTCTGAAACGCACCTCATTTCTCATCTCCTTGTGCTCGGGTTCGCCATTCCAGCCACTTTACTAGCAATCTCCCTACTTGGAGCATCAGCACCTTTAACCTCCTGTTCCGTACAGGTTGCAATTTGTCCTGAGGATGAACGGGAAGATGGGGAACCAATGAGAGACTAGCTCTTGGTGTTGGGACAGGCACAGGTCACTCTATTTTCCCATCAGGAAGAAGAATTAACCACAGGCTCAGCCTGCCCCCCGGAACCAGAACAGGGCCTGAAGCCATCCTGCGCTTTTGCGGCCGGCTCCCAAAAAAGCGACTTGTAAAATGGAGCTTCAGGGCACTGCAATTCACAGACCTGCAGAGTTATAAATGATAACTCTCGTCCACAAATATATTGAGGGAAGGCAAAGAAGAGGATTTGAAATCAAGGCAGAATTGCAGGAAACAGATTTCAGGAGGAAGATGCGAATCGCCTTTAAAGCACATGAAAAGCGGCAAAACGTTGACAATGATGCCCTTGGCCAAAAAGGGCGTATGCGTTTTTTCCTGAATATATTCAGGAGAAAACGCATACGCCCTTTTTGGCCAACCAAGCAACCTGGAAAGGCAAATCAGCGCTACAAAGAAGTCTCGCTTCCCATCGGTCAAAAGGGCCATGCTGAAAAAAGTGTCAAAACCAGAAATGCAGGACAGGCCATGGAGAAATGGGAGCCTTGCTACACTGATGGGCGGGATGTAAATTGCCAACAGCCACTCTGGAGAAGTGTACGGTGTGTCCTGAAACATCTAAAAAACACAGCTTAGAGAGCATAGGGCACTTCCACGCATGGGGGGATAAAGTGGGAAAATTGAAAATCAGCAAGACACAAGCACCCCAAAGGTTAGGGCTGCTCTGTTGACAAGGACCTCCACTTCCTTCCACCTTAAATATCCCAGGAAAGCGAAAAATGGATAAAAAAGTTGTGGTCCTTATGTACAATGGAATATCACTCAGCCATGAAATCAATGTCATAAGGCTAGTAGCAGCATGATGAGTGGATTTAGGTAAGACGATTCTAAGTGAAATAAGTCACACAGAAAAGGACACTTCTCATAAGGTGTCACTTATAGAGGGAATGTTAAAACCGTTACACTTGAACTGAATTACAAAACAGAACAGAGTCACACATGCAGAAAACACACTATGGCTGCTTAACGGGAAAGGTGAGGTGGGGTGATACATAAAACAAGAGTTTCAAATTAGCTCAGATACCGTTCCATAAACCCAATATGGAATAGACAAGACCTACTCCTTGCTCAGAGAACTGGACTCAACACGCCCGATTCACCGCACAAGAATATATCTGACTAGTAATAATCTTAAAACCTATGTATTGATATCTCTCTGTTAGTGTGTCAAGTGGGTGTAAAGCGGCCTAAACACAGCCGTGAAAAGCAGCTAAACCCCATTATAAAAATAAATTACTTTTAAAAACCCATGAAACAAAGACAGGGAAAGAGAGAGAAATTCTTACACAATTCGTTCAGGGGCTGTGATGCAACCTGGATTGACCATATCTAGACCCACAGCTGGATGAGACATAAGGGTGGACACTCTTGGGGCTGAGAGGTTCGGTGAGGTTGGGTGAGCAAACGCAGACCCTTTAAAGTAATACTGCGTGCTACCCATCGCATGGGTCCCAAATCTCCAGGTTCAAGGGCATCTTCCTACATCGAAAACATGCATGAGAAACCCAGAAGATGGTACACCGTGTGATGGGGAAAGGTTTCTGAAACGCACCTCATTTCTCATCTCCTTGTGCTCGGGTTCGCCATTCCAGCCACTTTACTAGCAATCTCCCTACTTGGAGCATCAGCACCTTTAACCTCCTGTTCCGTACAGGTTGCAATTTGTCCTGAGGATGAACGGGAAGACGGGGAACCAATGAGAGACTAGCTCTTGGTGTTGGGACAGGCACAGGTCACTCTATTTTCCCATCAGGAAGAAGAATTAACCACAGGCTCAGCCTGCCCCCCGGAACCAGAACAGGGCCTGAAGCCATCCTGCGCTTTTGCGGCCGGCTCCCAAAAAAGCGACTTGTAAAATGGAGCTTCAGGGCACTGCAATTCACAGACCTGCAGAGTTATAAATGATAACTCTCGTCCACAAATATATTGAGGGAAGGCAAAGAAGAGGATTTGAAATCAAGGCAGAATTGCAGAAACAGATTTCAGGAGGAAGATGCGAATCGCCTTTAAAGCACATGAAAAGCGGCAAAACGTTGACAATGATGCCCTTGGCCAAAAAGGGCGTATGCGTTTTTTCCTGAATATATTCAGGAAAAAACGCATACGCCCTTTTTGGCCAACCAAGCAACCTGGAAAGGCAAATCAGCGCTACAAAGAAGTCTCGCTTCCCATCGGTCAAAAGGGCCATGCTGAAAAAAGTGTCAAAACCAGAAATGCAGGACAGGCCATGGAGAAATGGGAGCCTTGCTACACTGATGGGCGGGATGTAAATTGCCAACAGCCACTCTGGAGAAGTGTACGGTGTGTCCTGAAACATCTAAAAAACACAGCTTAGAGAGCATAGGGCACTTCCACGCATGGGGGGATAAAGTGGGAAAATTGAAAATCATCAAGACACAAGCACCCCAAAGGTTAGGGCTGCTCTGTTGACAAGGACCTCCACTTCCTTCCACCTTAAATATCCCAGGAAAGCGAAAAATGGATAAAAAAGTTGTGGTCCTTATGTACAATGGAATATCACTCAGCCATGAAATCAATGTCATAAGGCTAGTAGCAGCATGATGAGTGGATTTAGGTAAGACGATTCTAAGTGAAATAAGTCACACAGAAAAGGACACTTCTCATAAGGTGTCACTTATAGAGGGAATGTTAAAACCGTTACACTTGAACTGAATTACAAAACAGAACAGAGTCACACATGCAGAAAACACACTATGGCTGCTTAACGGGAAAGGTGAGGTGGGGTGATACATAAAACAAGAGTTTCAAATTAGCTCAGATACCGTTCCATAAACCCAATATGGAATAGACAAGACCTACTCCTTGCTCAGAGAACTGGACTCAACACGCCCGATTCACCGCACAAGAATATATCTGACTAGTAATAATCTTAAAACCTATATATTGATATCTCTCTGTTAGTGTGTCAAGTGGGTGTAAAGCGGCCTAAACACAGCCGTGAAAAGCAGCTAAACCCCATTATAAAAATAAATTACTTTTAAAAACCCATGAAACAAAGACAGGGAAAGAGAGAGAAATTCTTACACAATTCGTTCAGGGGCTGTGATGCAACCTGGATTGACCATATCTAGACCCACAGCTGGATGAGACATAAGGGTGGACACTCTTGGGGCTGAGAGGTTCGGTGAGGTTGGGTGAGCAAACGCAGACCCTTTAAAGTAATACTGCGTGCTACCCATCGCATGGGTCCCAAATCTCCAGGTTCAAGGGCATCTTCCTACATCGAAAACATGCATGAGAAACCCAGAAGATGGTACACCGTGTGATGGGGAAAGGTTTCTAAAACGCACCTCATTTCTCATCTCCTTGTTCTCGGGTTCGCCATTCCAGCCACTTTACTAGCAATCTCCCTACTTGGAGCATCAGCACCTTTAACCTCCTGTTCCGAACAGGTTGCAATTTGTCCTGAGGATGAACGGGAAGACGGGGAACCAATGAGAGACTAGCTCTTGGTGTTGGGACAGGCACAGGTCACTCTATTTTCCCATCAGGAAGAAGAATTAACCACAGGCTCAGCCTGCCCCCCGGAACCAGAACAGGGCCTGAAGCCATCCTGCGCCTTTGCGGCCAGCTGCCAAAAAAGCGAGTTGTAAAATGGAGCTTCAGGGCACAGCAATTCACAAACCTGCAGAGTTATAAATGATAACTCTCGTCCACAAATATATTGAGGGAAGGCAAAGAAGAGACTTTGAAATCAAGGCAGAATTGCAGGAAACAGATTTCATGAGGTAGATCCAAAACACCTTTAAAGCTCATGAAAAGCGGCAAAACGTTGACAATGATGCCCTTGGCCAAAAAGGGCGTATGCGTTTTTTCCTGAATATATTCAGGAAAAAACGCATACGCCCTTTTTGGCCAACCAAGCAACCTGGAAAGGCAAATCAGCGCTACAAAGAAGTCTCGCTTCCCATCGGTCAAAAGGGCCATGCTGAGAAAAGTGTCAAAACCAGAAATGCAGGACAGGCCATGGAGAAATGGGAGCCTTGCTACGCTGATGGCGGGATGTAAATTGCCAACAGCCACTCTGGAGAAGTGTACGGTGTGTCCTGAAACATCTAAAAAACACAGCTTAGAGAGCATAGGGCCCTTCCACTCATGGGCGTATAAATTGGGAAAACTAAAAATCAGCAAGACACAGGCACACCAAAGTTTAGGGCTGCTCTCTTGACAAGAACCTCCTCTTCATTACACCTTAAATATCCCAAGAAATAGGAAAATGGATAACGATGTTGTGGTCCTTATGTACAATGGAATATCACTCAGCCATGAAATCAATGTCATAAGGCTATTAGAAGCATGATGAGTGGATTTAGGTTCGACAATTCTAAGTGAAATAAGTCACACAGAAAAAGACACTTATCATAAGATATCACTTATAGAGGGAATGTAAAAACCGCTACAATTGAACTGAATTACAAAACAGAATAGAGTCACACATTTAGAAAACACACTATGGCTGCTTAACGGGAAAGGTGAGGTGGGGTGATGCATAAAACAAGGGTTTCATATTAGCTCAGATACCGATCCATAAACCCAATATGTAATAGACAAGACCTACTCCTTGCTCCGTGAAGTGGACGCAACACCCCCTATTCAACGAACAAGTGTATATCTGACTACTAAAAATCTTAAAACCTATATATTGATTTCTCTCTGTAAGTTAATCAATGGGTGTAAAGGGGCATAAACACAGCAGTGAAAATCAGGTAAACCCCATTATAAAAATAAATTACTTTAAAATCCCAAAAAAACAAAGATAGTGATAGAGGGAGAAATTTTTACATAATTCTTTCCGGGGTTTTGATGCAACCTGGTGTGACCATATCTAGACCCACAGCTGGATGAGAAATAAAGCTGGACACTCTTGGGGCTGAAGGTCTCTTTCCGTATTTACCAGATTGGGAACATAGAAAGGCTGCCACCCTCTGGCCGTTACCTGCACAAGCAGCTTTAAAACCTGTGCTAATGGTCACTTCATATGAACAAGTACTTCAGGGCTGTAAATGAAACGTGCCCTCAAAATGTCTTGAGGGATTTAATGGCCAAAAATTTTCAAAATGTGACACTTACTTTAAGAAAACACTTTGAAGAACTAAGCTGTAATCACAGTTTGATAAATAAAAAGGGCATGCTTTAAAGCTCAATTTCAACAGATTATGGGACACATGCAAATTCAACCACAGATAGGTATCAGCTCACACCTGTTACAATAACCATCAGCAAGAAAACTACAAATAATAAATATTGAAGGTGTTTTGGAGAAATGCATACCCTCAATTTTAAGTGGGACGTATCCTGGAAAGAGCCACTAATGAGAACTGAATGGGGGTGCCTTTAAAACATACACACTGAGCTACCATATGATACAGCAAGCCCACTCCTTGGCCTATAAAATAAGAAGATATAACTGGAAAGACACAGGCAAGCAAATGTGCATTGCAGCAGTATTGCAATAGCCAAGACATGGAGGCAACCAGAAAGTCCATCAAGAGGTGCGTGGCCAAAGAAGAACTGGTACACGTACAGATGGAATATTAGCCAGGGAAAAAAATGAAACAATGCCATTTGCAGCACCATGTATGATTCTTGAGGTAATCAGGCAAATTGTACTAAGTCAGAAAGCAAAAGACACATATCCTATAATATCACTTATAGGTCTTAGCTAAAAATTGATACCAATGAAGTTATTTCCACAGAGAAATGCAATCACAGATTCATTAAACAAACTTATGGTTCACCAAATGGAAAGGTGTGAGGATTGGATACATTAGGATATTGGGGTTAAGATAGATATAGAAACACATGTGAAATATGTAATCACCAAAGACCTACGTAATACCAAGACAAGACTACTCAACATCGTGTCATAACCTACATGGGAAAATGATCCAAAGAAAAATAGATATATGTATATGTTTAAAAGAACCACATCTTGCACACCTAGAAGAAACAAAACATTTTAATTAAATTTGCTCTGACAAAAAATAAAAATTAAATTAAAAAAAGAACAAGAAGTAATGAGACATAAACTTAAGGGGCTATTTGCTGGCACATTGCATTCTAATTTACAACCAGAACATGACTTCCATTAAGGCTCTGTCATCACTAATAAAGCAGCTTTATAAGCAATGTTGAAGGTAGCTTAAAAGAAGTCTCACTAATTATTGATAGTAACAAGGAAACAAAGAAAAGTAAAAATCTCACTGCAAAAAGTATACATAGGGTAAGGATAGTAGATCAAACACTTATTAAACTTCTGTAAAGAATAAAAGAAAACAGTCATATGTTTTTTTAAAAAGAGAGGGCCCAAATAAATCTGAAATGAAAGAGATGATGTTACAACAGACACCACAGAAATACAAAGTATCCTAAGATACACACAGGGTAACTCAGGGCTCAGACTGGACAGAGCCCACTCTCCAGTCCCCTGTACATGACTTACAGGAGCCTCAGGAACTGAGGAGGGGGTCCCTGAAGAGAGGCTCAAGATAGAATATGGTAGGCATTAACATGACTGCATTCATCTTAAACATGCCTGAACTACATTCACACGAGATGATTTTGTCCTGTATGTACATCGGCACCTCTAGTTGGAACTGCAGATCTTTGGCTTCAACACCTCTACTGACAACATTAGCGTCACCTGCTGTGGACCGTCTCCTATAGGATTTCTAGAATCAGAAAACATCGAAGCTTCACAGGACCCAGAGTCTGTGCGAGTCCACACAGAGTCTCAGAGTCTCAACTCCACTCAGATACTCCACTCTTGGAGGGCACACACAAAGTAGTGTGCACATCAGGACCCAGGGGAAGGAGCAGTGACCCTGTAGGAGAATGACCAGAACTACCTGCTACTTTTAGAGGGTCTCCTGCAGAGGCAGGTGGTGGCTGTGGCTGTGGCTCACCGTGAGGACAACGACACTGGCAGCAGAAGTTCTGGGAAATACTCCTTGGTGTGTGCCCTCCCAGAGTCCGCCATTAGCCCCACCAAGAGCAAGGTAGGCTCCAGGGCTGGGTCGCCTCAGGCCAAACAACCAACAGGGAGGGAACCCAGCCCCATGCATCAGCAGACAAGCGGATTAAACTTTTTATTAAAGTTTTATTTAATCCGTAGACAAGCGGATTAAAGCTCTGCCCACCAAAGCAACACCCAGCTCTACCCACCACCAGTCCCTCCCATCAGGAAGCTTGCACTAGCCTCTAAGATAGACTCATCCACCGGAGAGCAGACAGCAAAAGCAAGAAGAACTACAATTCTGCAGCCTGTGGAAGGAAAACCACATTCACAGAAAGATAGACAAAATGAAAAGGCAGAGGACTTTATACCAGATCAAGGAACAAGATAAAACCCCAGAAAAAAAACGAAATGAGGTGGAGATAGGGAACCTTCCAGAAAAAGAATTCAGAATAATGATAGTGAAGTTGAGCCAAGACCTTGGAAAAAAAAAGGAGGCAAAGATCGAGAAGATGCAAGAAATGTTTAACAAGGACCTAGAAGAATTAAAGAACAAACAAACAGAGGTGAACAATGTAATAACTGAAATGAAAAATACACTAGAAGGAATCAGTAGCAGAATAACTGTGGCAGAAGAACGGATAAGTGACCTGGAAGACAGAGAGGTGGAAATCACTGCCATGGAACAGAATAAAGAAAAAGAATGAAAATAAACGAAGACACCCCAAGAGTCCTCTGGGACAACATTAAACGCAACAACATTCGCATTATAGGGGTCCCAGAAGGAGAAGAGAGAGAGAAAGGACCCGAGAATATATTTGAAGAGATTATGGTCAAAAACTTCCCTAGCATGGGAAAAGAAATAGCCACCCAAGTCCAGAAGCACAGAGTGTCCCAGGCAGGATAAACCAAAGGAGAAAAATGACAAGACACATAGTAATCAAATTGACAAAAATTAACGACAAAGAAAAATGATTGAAAGCAGCAAGGGAAAAATGACCAATAACATACAAGGGAACTCCCATAAGGATAACAACTGATTTCTCAGCAGAAAATCTACAAGCCAGAAGGAAGTGGCATGATAAATTTAAAGTGATGAAAGGGAAGAACCTACAACCAAGAGTACTCCACCCTGCAAAGAGCTCATTCAGATTTGATGGAGAAATCAAAAGCCTTACAGACAAGCAAAAGCTAAGAGAATTCAGCACCATGAAACCAGCTCTACACCAAATGCTAAAGGAACTTCTCTAAGTGGGAAACACAAGAGAAGAAAAGGACCCACCAAGACAAACCCATAACAATTAAGAAAATAGTAGTAGGAACATACATATCGATAATTACCTTAAACGTGAATGCACTAAATGTTCCAACCAAAAGACACAGGCTCGCTGAATGGATACAAAAACAAGACCCATATATATGCTGTCTACAAGAGATCCATTTCAGACCTAGGGACACATACAGACTCAAAGTGAGGCGATGGAAAAATATACTCTATGCAAATGAAAATCAAAAGAAAGCTGGAGTAGCAATACTCATATCAGATAAAATAGACTTTAAAATAAAGAATGTTACAAGAGACAAGGAAAGACACTACATAATGGTCAGGGGATCAATCCAAGAAGAAGATATAACAATTATAAATATATATGTACCCAAAATAGGAGCACCTCAATGTATAAGGCAACTGCTAACAGCTATAAAAGAGGAAATCGACAGTAACACAATAATAGCGGGGGACTTTAACAGCTCACTTACACCAGTGGAGATCAGCCAGACAGAAAATTAATAAGGAAACACAAGCTTTAAATGACACAATAGACCAGATAGAGTTAATTAATATTTATAGGACATTCCATCCAAAAACAGCAGATTACACGTTCTTCTCAACTGCACACGGAACATTCTCCAGGATAGATCACATCTTGGGTCACAGATAAAGCCTCAGTAAATTTAAGAAAACTGAAATCATATCAAGCAGCTGTTCCGACCACAATGCTATGAGATTAGAAATCAATTACATGGAAAAAAACGTAAAAAACACAAACACATGGAGGCTAAACAATATGTTACTAAATAACCAAGAGATCACTGAAGAAATCAAAGAGGAAATCAAAAACTACCTAGAGACAAACGACAACAAAAATACGATGATCCAAAACCTATGGGATGCAGCAAAAGGAGTTCTAAGAGGGAAGTTTATAGCAATACAAGCCTACCTCAAGAAACAAGAAAAATCTCAAATAAACAATCGAACCTTACACCTAGAGGAACTAGAGAAAGAAGAACAAAACCCAAAGTTAGTAGAAGGAAAGAAATCATAAACATCAGAGCAGAAATAAATGAAATAGAAACAAAGAAAACGAAAGCAAAGATCAATAAAACTAAAAGCTGGTTCTTTGAGAAGATAAGCAAAAATGATCAACCTTTAGCCAGACTTAAGAAAAAGAGGGAGAAAACGCAAATCAACAAAATTAGAAGTGAAAAAGCAGAAGTTACAACAGACACAACAGGAATACAAAGCATCCTAAGAGACTACTACAAGCAACTCTAGGCCAATAAAATGGACAATCTGGAAGAAATGGACAAATTCTTAGAAAGGGATAACCTTCTAAGACTGAACCAGGAAGAAATAGAAAATATGAACAAACCTATCACAAGCAATGAAATTGAAACTGTGATTAAAAATCTTCCAATAAACCAAAGTCCAGAACCAGATGGCATCACAGGTGAATTCTATCAAACATTTAGAGAAGAGCTAACACCCAACCTTCTCAAATTCTTCAAAACAATTGCAGGGGAAGGAACACTCCCAAACTCATTCTATGAGACCACCATCACCCTGATACCAAAATCAGACAGAGATACTACAAGGAAAGAAAATTATAGACCAATATCACTGATGAATATAGATGTAAAAATCCTCAACAAAATACTAGCAAACAGAATCGAACAACACATTAAAAGGATCATACACCATGATCAAGTGGGGTTTATCCCAGGGATGCAAGGATTCTTCAATATACACAAATCAATGTGATACACCATATTAACAAATTGTAGAATAAAACCATATGATCATCTCAATAGATGAAGGAAAAGATTTTGAGAAAATTCAACACTCATTTACGATAAAAACTCTGCAGAGTGTGGGCATAGAGGGAAACTACCTCAACATAATAAAGGCCATATATGACAAACCCACAGCAAACAGCATTCTCAATGGTGAAAAACTGAAAGCGTTTCCTCTAAGATCAGGAACAAGACGAGGATGTCCACTCTCACCACTGCTATTCAACATAGTTTTGGAAGTCCTAGCCATGGCAATCAGAGAAGAAAAAGAAATAAAAGGAATACAAAAAGGAAAAGAAGAAGTAAAATTGTCACTGTTTGCAGATGACATGATATCATAGATAGAGAATCCTAAAGATGCCACCAGAAAACCACTGGAGCTAATCAATGAATTTGGTAAAGTTGCAGGATACAAAATTAATGCACAGAAATTGCTTGCATTCCTCTACACTAACAATGAAAGATCAGAAAGAGAAATTAAGGAAACAATCCCATTACCACTGCAACAATAAGAATAAAATACCTAGGAATAAACCTACCTAAGGAAGTAAAAGACCTGTACTCAGAAAACTAAAAGACACTGATGAAAGAAATCAAAGATGATATAAACAGATGGAGACATATACCATGTTCTCGGATTAGAAGAATCAATATTGTGAAAATGACTATACTACCCAAAGCAATCTACATATTCAATGCAATCCCGATCAAAATACCTTTGGCATTTTCTACAGAACAAGAAAAAAAATCTTAAAATTTGTAGGGAGACACAAAAGACCCTGGATAGCCAAAGCAGTCTTGAGGGGGAAAAAAAAGAGCTGGAGGAATCAGACTTCCAGACTTCAGACTATATTACAAAGCTAGAGTAATCAAGATAATATGGTACTGACACAAAAACAGAAATATAGGTCAATAGAACAGGATAGAAAGCACAGAGATAAACCCACGTACCTATGGTTCACTAATCTATGACAAAGGAGGCAAGGGTATACAATGGAGAAAAGACAGTGTCTTCAGCAAGTGGTGCTGAGAAAACTGGACAGTTACATGTAAAAGAATGAAATTAGTACACTCCCTAACACCATACACAAAAATAAACTCAAAATGGATTAGAGACCTAAATATAAGACCAGCCACTATAAAACGCTTAGAGGAAAACATAAGCAGAACAGTCTATGACATAAATCACAGCAAGATCCTTTTTGACCCACCTCCTAGAGAAATGGAAATAAAAACAAAAATTAAAAAATGGGACCGAATGAAACATAAATTCTTTTGCACAGCAAAGGAAAACATAAGCAAGATGAAAAGACAACCATCAGAATGGGAGAAAATATTTTCAAATGAAGCAAATGGCAAAGGATTAATCTCCAAAAAGCAGCTCATGTAGCTCAATATCACAAAACCGAACAACCCAATCCAAAAATGGGCAGAAGACCTAAATAGACATTTCTCCAAAGAAGATATACAGGTTGCCAACAAACACATGAAAGGATGCTGAACATCACTAATCATTAGAGAAATGCAAATCAAAACTACAGTGAGGTATCACCTCACACCAGTCAGAATGGCCATCATCAAAAAATCTACCAACAATAAATGCTGGAGAGGCATTTATTGGAGAAAAGGGAACCCTCTTGCACTGTTGGTGGGAATGTAAATTGATATAGCCACTAGGGAGAACGGTATGGGGGTTCCTTAAAAACTAAAAATAGAACTACCATACAACCCAGCAAACCCACTCCTGGATATTTACCCTGAGAAAACCATAATTCAAAAAGAGTCATGTACCACAATGTTCACTGTAGCTCTATTTACAATAGCCAGGACATGGAAGCAACCTAAGCGTCCATCAACAGATAAATGGATAAAGAAGATGTTGCACATATATATACAATGGAACATTATTCAGCCATAAAAAGAAACGAAATTGAGTTATTTTTAGTGAGGTGGATGGATCTAGAGTCTGTCCTACAGAGTGAAGTAAGTCAGAAAGAGAAAAACAAATACCGTATGCTAACACATATATATGGAATCTTAAAAAAAAACTTTATGAAGAACCTAGGGGCAGGAAAGGATTAAGGACACAGACGTAGAGAAAGGACTTGAGGACATGGGGAGAGGGAAGGGTAAGCTGGGACAAAGTGAGAGAGTGGTATGGACATATATACACTACCAAATGTAAAATTGATAGCTACTGGGAAGCAACCACATAGCACAGGGAGATCAGCTCTGTGCTTTGTGACCACCTAAAAGGGTGGGATAAGGGAGTGAGAGGGAGGTGCAAGAGGGAGGGGATATGGTGTTATATGTATACGCACAGCCGATTCACTTTTTTATACAGCAGAAACTAACACACAATTGTAAAGCAATTATACTCCAATAAAGATGTAAAAGAAAAAAAAAGCCAAGAGATAAACCTACACACCTATGGCCCACTAATCTATGACAAAGGAGGCAAGGGTATAAAAAGGAGAAAAGAAAGTCTCTTCAATAAGTGGTGCTGGGAAAAATGGACAGCTACATGTAAAAGAATGAAATTAGAACACTCCCAAACACCATACACAAAAAATAAACTCAAAATGGATTAGAGACCGAAATGTAAGACCGGACACTATAAAACTCTTAGAGGAAAACATAGGAAGAATACTCTTTGACATAAATCACAGCAAGATCTTTTTTGATCCACCTCCTAGAGTAATGGAATTAAAAAAAAATAAACATATGGGAGCAAATGAAACCTAAAAGCTTTTGCAAAGCAAAGGAAACTACAAACAAGACGAAAAGACAACCCTCACAATGGGAGAAAATATTTGCAAACGAATCAATGGACAAAGGAGTAATCTCCAATGTATATAAACAGCTCATGCAGCTCAACAGTAAAAAAACAAACAACCCAATCCAAAAATGGGCAGATGACGTAAATAGACATTTGTCCCAAGAAGACATACAGATGACCAAGAATCACATGAAAAGCTGCTCAACATCACTAATTATTAGAGAAATATAAACCAAAACTACAATGAGGTATCACCTCACACGAGTTAGAATGGGCATCATCAGAAAATCTACAAGCAACAAATGCTGGAGAGGGTGTGGAGAAAAGGGAACCCTCTTACACTATTTGTGGGAATGTAAATTGATACAGTCACTATGGAGAACAGCATGGAGGTTCCTTAAAATACTAAAAATAGAATTACCATATGACCCAGCAATCCCACTACTGGCCATATACCCAGAGAAAACCATAATTCAAAAAGACATATTCACCACAATATTCATTGCAGCACTATTTACAATAGCCAGGTCATGGAAGCAACCTAAATGCCCATAGACAGACGAACAGAAAAGATGTGCTACATATATAAAATGGAATATTACTCAGCCATAAAAAGGAATGAAATTGGGTCATTTGTGGAGACGTGGATAGATCTAGAGACTGGCATACAGAGTGAAGTAAGTCAGAAAGAGAAAAACAAATATCGTATATTAACGCATACATGTGGAACCTAGAAAAATGGTAAAGATGAACCGGTTTGCAAGGCAGAAATAGAGACACAGATGTAGAGAACAAATGTATGGACACCAAGGGGGGAAAGTGGCAGGGTGGTGGTGGTGGGATGAATTGCGAGCCTGGGATTGACATATATACACTTATATGTATAAAATAGGTAACCAATAAGAGCCTGCTGTATAAAAAAATGAATAAAATAAATTCAAAAATTAAAAAATAAATAATACTTAAAAAAATAAAACAGAAAAAAAAGTTCTGTCCTTCCCATAGACGTATTTATATGAATGAATTATTTCCATGCTTATATCCATAAATACAAAAAGAGGAATAAAACTTACCTTGAACCAAAAAAGAAAAAAAAAAAAACAGAACCCACTGGTCATACAGAGGAAAACACTATCAGGGCACTTGCTCCAGTGGTAAACAATTCTGAAGTTGGTCACAGGTGGGAATCATCTCCCATGCAGCCAGCAGCCCCCACACGAGGAGCGTCCTCATTGCAAAGCTGGGGGACCGTGAGGAGGCGTCTCTGAGTAAACGTGAGCTGAGCCCCAGGCCAGCTGCTGCTGAACTTTTCCCACCCTTCCCAGGTAAAACACCTGAATGTGTGCAAAGACTTTAAAAACTAGAGGAAGGGGCTTGGAGTCACACCAGCGACAGCACGCAGGCCGACTTGGTGCCTGCAGGCCAGCCAGGATGGTCCTGGCCCCGGGCGCTCGTCTGGAAGCTTTCCATTTCCCTGCCTGAGGTACCCCTCCTGTCCCGGCCCCCACTGCTTTTGTCCTTCCTCACCTCTGCCCGGGGAGAAATTCCAGCAGCAAGTATGGGTGACACATCCTCTTCTTTAGCAGGTGGCAGCCCGGCAACTCCTGCAGAAAGTCCAGCAGAGCCCCAGTCACACCGGGCCACTCATAGAGCCGTGGGCCCTACTCTCTCCCACCAGCCCAACCCCGAGACTGCTGACAGGGCAGAGAATATGGCGTCAGGCACAGCTGCAGAGGCTTTTGCTGCCTGGAGGGGTGTTTATATTGACCTCAACCCAGGCACACCTGGGAAGGGCTGGCCGGCCGGGTCAGGCTGCCCAGGTCAGCCAATCCTCGCCCCTCAGGGGCTCAGAGTTGCAGAAAATGGGTCTTGCTGCACCGGCCAGATCCAAGGAACAGGTGTAGGGTCCCGAGAGTCAGGATAGATAAGGGGCGGCAGCCCTGGCTTGTTTTCTAATCATTTTATCTGGTCCATGAGTGGGAGACAACTTCAAGAAGAACCTCTGCTAATGAGAGGAACCCAGGAGTCAGGGAGAGGAGGGGTGGTGGGTGGAGACAGAGGCCTGGTGCTCCGGCTGCAGTGGAAGCCCCTGGAAGACCAGGCAGAGGGAGGCCGCACAGAGTGAAGCCTAGGGTCACAGACCTGTTGGAGCTGCTGTTTGTTAGTTCAAGCTCTGCTCTGAGGTGCTCTGTGTCAGCTCTGAGTGACAGGTGTGCTGGGGGTGCTCTGCAATGAGGGCTATGTGCACGGTTCCTGTGTGCCCAGCCCTGCCGGGGTACCTGTCCATGGGAGCTCCATATCCAGGGAGGGGCCTGCCCACGAGAGCCCCGTGGGCTGCTGCGTACCTGCCCAGGTGAGCTCCATATCCTGGGAGTGGCCTGACCACGAGAGCCCCGTGGGCTGCTGGGGACCTGGTAGAGGATGCCAGGACAGTCAGTGAAGCCACAGTGGATATACATCTAGTAGTTCCTAATTCCTACACCCTGCTGGTCATTCTACCATCCACCAGGACATGGCATTCTGTATTAGACTTCAATGATGCCTTCTTCTGTATTCCATTAGTCCCAGAGTCACAAGAAATGTTGGCTGTGAGTGGCAGGACTCAACATACAACAAAAACAATACTGCTGGGCCGTCCTGCCCCAGGGGTTCAAAAATTCCCACACCGTCTTTGGGGAAACGTTAGCTAAAGACCTAAAAGATCTACCTCTGGAGAAGGGAACCCTCCTTCAATATGCAGATGACATTCTGATCACCAGCCCGACTAAGGAGGCCTCTGAACTCCCTAGCCAATAAAAGATAGAAGGTGTCCAAGGAAAAGGCTCAAATATCACAAACTAAGGTGGCCTTCCTGGGCTTCATTCGAACAGAAGGTCGGAGAAGCCCACCCCAGGAAAGGGAATAAGCCATTTGCAGCCTCAGCCTTCCTGAAACTAGAAGACAGCTTAGGGGTTCCTGGGGAGACCGGGATTTGCTGCATCTGGATCCCTAACTACAGTCTAATAGCTGGGCCTCTATATGAAACACTGAAAGGAAAAGATGATGATCCTTTTGAATAGAATCCAGAAGCGGCCTTTCAAGATTGGAAAGAGCAGTCAATTCAGACCCTGGCCCTGGACCTCCCTAAGTTAGCTAAACCCTTTGACCTTTACATTCCTGGTCCAAGGTGAATCGCCCTTGGAGTATTAGTGCAAAAACTGGGACCACTTGAAATGGAACAATGCAAGAATGCCCTCCAGGCATTGGCCAGCCACCCCATTCGACCAGGATACTGGGGGTATCTAAAAACCTGGAAATCAGCAGCCCGCAAGGCCAGCTCCCTCCTAAGGGAAAAGGACGCCACTTGGTGATCCTAACCACCCACCATGCCCTGAAGTTGCAGGGATTGCTCCGTGGGCACAATGACCTCGAGTGAGGAGGCCCTCCAACACCAACCTCCAGAGAGACAACTTGGGGCAATGGGCCCCCATGACGACTCGTGTGACCATCACTTGACCTGGAGCTTCTCTCAGGAAACAACAAGAGTGTGCCCCAAAAGAACAGACTATTGCTTACAGGACTTACTGCACCCAGAGCGGAGCTAATAAACTTGGCAGGGGAACCGTAAATAACGCTGCCACCATAGAAAAGCCTACAGACACCGCGGTGACGGCGGCCAGTGAGACCGGCTGTACTCCTGGCTACTTCAAAAGGCCGTTGACTGAGTGGCCGTCATGGTCCTGGATCACCACCGGCCCTGGACTGTCTGGGAGTTGAGCAAGCAGGGCTCTGACACCTGGTGCTGTTTGTACGTTAATTCAGAGGCCTAACTGAAGAAAGCGCAGACTACTGGTCAGAGCATCTAGGCTGGCAGAAACCGTCAGCCTAAGGGGGCCAAACCAATGTGGAGCAGGGTAAAACCGCCCACCCCCCCAGCGTCTCTGCACATCTCTTTCCTGGACCCTTAAAGGTCATTAGAATCTATAAAACTGCCAATGCTGGTGCTCAGGCAGACGAGCAGTGAGGGAGGAGGCCTGCGGACAATCAACCTCACCTGGAGGCTGCTGGGGAGAAGTCCTGCCCCTCCCCCCGGGTATGAGGACACCCAACTCAGCATGAAGCATTTACAGAAGACGTGTCTGCACCCTCAGCGCCCCAAGAATGAGGAATGGGACAAAAGGCAGAGGAGGGCTTTGTCACTGGCAAAGCCCATTAAAAATTCCTGGGAGATAAAAATAGAATCTGGGCAATAAAATAAAGTCTAACCATTTTTTCCTTTGTGCTTTGTCTAATTTCACTTGCTCCTAGGTTTCCACAGGCAGAGGTCCCACACCCGACACTTCAGACCCGATTTCCTAGTGCAAAATGGCTGGGCCGACACCTCAGCTCGTGGGGCCCTGTGCAGACTCTGCGACATAGAGCCTGAGCTCCAGCCAACCCGGCCCTCGAGAGCTCCGCCCCCTCCCTCCCGCTGATGCTGACAGGATCCCTACACAGCAGCCCGGCCCACAACCCGCAGGGGAGCACACACTCTCACCTCTCCATTCTCTGATCAAAATATAAAGTTTTCCTTTGCTTCTGAACCAAAGTCAGTCTCGATCTGTTGGCTCCAATGACACTGGGCAGGGAGACCCTTGTTGGGGCCCACTCTGCAGGATCAGTAACAGAATTTGAGAACATTGTAACTTCAATGAACAGATGTGTGAGCCAAACTGTAATTAACATAGAGCAGTGTATAATGCTCGTGTAAAATAAGATGTTTCTAACACTTCCATTTGATATTTCCATCACTTTATTATAAGCAAGTTCAGTGGAGGGGTTTGTCTTATTTGTCAGGTCAACAGTAGAGAAATGCAGTGATTTCTTTCCAAGGATGTACATCTAATAATCTTGGTTGAAGTTTCAACCTTGTTTTGAATGATTTTCCATTGAAAATGATACCTCTCTTTCAGCTCCTAGATTTCTGAGAAGTATAAAATCTTATATTTTTTATTACCAAAGGGGAAAGGTGGGAGGAGGGATAAATTAACAGTTTCAGATTAACATATACACACTGCTATGTATAAAATATATCATCAACAAGGAACTACTGTATAGCACAGGGAACTATATTCAATATTTTGTAATGACCCCTAAGGGGAAATAATCTGAAAAACAAAAGATATCTATATCGACATCATCTATCAACTACAGATAAAATGGAAACTAAAGGAGGCCAATGGTGAGCGTTTCTGAACCTGAAGACTTCAATCATCTAAAGTTCGGACTCTGCCTACGGCCCAAGTCCCTTAATGAACACACATGTACCAGTAGCTTAAAAATTCCCCAGATTGGATTTCGGGAAGACACTGATTTCGAAAAATCCCTTGTGCTCTCCTGACATACACGGGACCTTTCCTACAGCTAAAACATGCCTGTGACACCCAGAAGATGGAACACGGTTGGATCAGGAAGATTTTGGAAAAGGCACCAAAACTCCTAATTTCCTGTTTGTTGGGTTCACGCCTCCAGCCTTTTTCCTTAAAATCTCCCCACTTGAGGATGTCAGCACCTTCAACATCCAGTTGCACAGAAATTGGAATTTGTCCAAAGGAAGAAGGGGAAGGAGGAGAAACAAGGAGAGCCAAGCCCTAGATGTTCGGAGAGGCACATGTCACTCTACTTTCCAGTCAGGAAGAAGAATTAAGCAAAGGCTTAGCCTGCCACCGGGAACCAGAGTAGGGCCAGAAGCAAACCAGCGGTTCTGCGGAAAGCTCCCAAAAAAGCGAGTTGAAAAATGGAGCTCAGGGGCACTGCAATTCACAAACCTGCAGAGTTATAAATGATAACTCTCGTCCACAAATATATTGAGGGAAGGCAACGAAGAAGATTTGAAATCAAGTCAGAATTGCAGGAAACAGATTTCAGGAGTAAGATTCGAATCGCCCCTAAAGCACATGAAAAGCAGCAAAACGTCGACAATGATGCACTTGGACAAAAAGAGCATATGCGTTTTTTTCTGAATGAATTCAGGAAAAAACCCATAGGCCCTTTTTGGCAAACCAAGCAAGCCGGAAATGCAATTCAGCACTACAAAGAAGTCTGACTTCCCTTCGGTCAAAATGGCCTTCCTAAAAAAGTGTAAAAACAAGAAATGCAGGAGAGGACAGGGAGGAAAGGGAGCCTTGTTACACTGATGGGTGGGATGTAAATTGCCAATGACGACTTTGGAGAAGGGTATGGTGTTTCCTGAAACATCTAAAAAACACAGCTAGAGAGAAAAGGGCACATCCACTCATGGGCGTATAAATTGGGAAAACTAAAAATCAGCAAGACACAGGCACCCCAAACTTTAGGGCTGCTCTGTTGACAAGAACCTCCACTTAATTCCACCATAAATATCCCAGGAAAGATAAAAATGGATAAAGAAGTTGTGGTCCATATGTAAAATGTAATATCACTCGGGCGTGAAATCAATATCATAAGGCTAGTAGCAGCATGATGAGTGGATTTAGGTACGACGATTCTAAGTGAAATAAGTCACACAGAAAAAGACACTTATCATAAGATATCACTAACAGAGAGAATGTAAAAAGCGCTACACTTGAACGGAATTACAAAACAGAACAGAGTCACACATTTAGAAAACACACTATGGTTGCTTAACGGGAAAGGTGAGGTGGGGTGATGCATAAAACAAGGATTTCAAATTATCTCAGATAACGTTCCATAAACACAATATGTTATAGACAAGACCTACTCCTTGCTCAGAGAACTGGACTCAACACCCCCTATTCACCGCACAAGAATATATCTGACTAGTAAGAATCTTAAAACCTATGTATTGATATATCTATGGAAGTGAGTCAAGTGGGGGTAAAGCGGCATAAACACAGCCGTGAAAAGCAGCTAAACCCCATTATAAAAATAAATTACTTTTAAAAACCCATGAAACAAAGACAGGGAAAGAGAGAGAAATTCTTACACAATTCATGCAGAGGCTGTGATGCAATCTGGAGTGACCATATCTAGACCCACAGCTGGATGAGACAGAAGGGTGGACACTCTCGGGGCTGAGAGGTTTGGTGGGGTTGGGGGAGCAAACGCAGACCCTTTAAAGTAACACTGCCTGTTGCCCATCCCATGGGTCCCAAATCTCCAAGTTCAAGGGCATCTTCCTACATCGAAAACATGCATGAGAAACCCAGAAGGTGGTACACCGTGTGACCGGGAAAGGTTTCTAAAACGCACCTCATTTCTAATCTCCTTGTGCTCGGGTTTGCCATTCCAGCCGCTTTACTAGCAATCTCCCTCCTTGGAGAATCAGCACCTTTAACCCTCCTGTTCCATACAGCTAGCAAATTGTCCTGAGGATGAACGGGAAGAGGGGGAGCCAATAAGACACTAGCTCTAGGTGTTGGGACAGGCACAGGTCACTCTATTTTCCCATCAAAAAGAAGAATTAAACACAGGCTCGGCCTGCCGCCCGGAATCAGAATAGGGCCTGAGGCCATCCTGTTCTTTTGTGGCCAGCTCCCAAAAAAGCGAGTTGAAAAATGGAGCTCAGGGGCACTGCAATTCACAAACCTGCAGAGTTATAAATGATAATTCTCGTCCACAAATATATTGAGGGAAGGCAACTAAGAGGATATGAAATCAAGGCAGAATTGCAGGAAACAGATTTCAGGAGGTAGATTCGAATCGCGTTTAAAGCACATTAAAAGCGGCAAAACGTTGACAATGATGCCCTTGGCCAAAAAGGGCGTATGCGTTTTTTCCTGAATATATTCAGGAAAAAACGCATACGCCCTTTTTGGCCAACCAAACAACCTGGAAAGGCAAATCAGCGCTACAAGGAAGTCTCGCTTCCCATCGGTCAAAAGGGCCATGCTGAAAAAAGTGTCAAAACCAGAAATGCAGGACAGGCCATGGAGAAATGGGAGCCTTGCTACGCTGACGGGCGGGATGTAAATTGCCAACAGCCACTCTGGAGAAGTGTACGGTGTGTTCTGAAACATCGAAAAAACACAGCTTAGAGCGCATAGGACAATGACACTCATGGGCGTATAAATTGGGAAAATTAAAAATCAGCAAGACACAGGCACCCCAAAGTTTAGGGCTGCTCTGTTGACAAGAACCTCCACTTCATGACACCTTAAATATCCCAGGAAAGAGAAAAATGGATAAAGAAGTGGTGGTCCTTATGTACAATAGAATATCACTCAGCCATGAAATCAATGTCATAAGGCTAGTAGCAGCATGATGAGTGGATTTAGGTACGACGATTCTAAGTGAAATAAGTCACACAGAAAAGGACACTTATCATAAGCTCTCACTTATAGAGGGAATGTAAAAACCGCTACACTTGAACTGAATTACAAAACAGAACAGAGTCACACACGCAGAAAACACACTATGGTTGCTTAACGGGAAAGGTAAGGTGGGGTGATGCATAAAACAAGGGTTTCAAATTAGCTCAGATACAGTTCAATAAACCCAATAAGTAACAGAAAGACTTAGTCCTTGCTCAGTAAACTGGACTCAACATCCCCTATTCACTGCACAAGAATATATCTCACTAGTAAGAATGTTAAAACCTATGTATTGATATCTCTCTGGAAGTGAGTCAAGTGGGTGTAAAGTGGCATAAACACAGCCGTGCAAAGCAGCTAAACCCCATTATAAAAATAAATTACTTTTAAAAACCCGTGAAACAGAGACAGTGAAAGAAAGAAATTCATAAAAAATTCGTTCGGGGGCTGTGATGCAACCTGGATAGACCATATCTAGACACACAGCTGGATGAGAAATAAGGGTGGACAGTCTTCGGGTTGAGAGGTTTGGTGAGGCTGGGGGAGCAAACGCAGACCCTAACACGTACCCTAATCCTAACCCATACACTAAACCGAGCCCTAACACTAACACTAACCCTAACCCTAACCCTAACCCATACCCTACACCGTACCCGAAGACTTCCCCGAACCCATACCCTAAGCCGTACCCTAAGCCTAACCCTAAGCCTAACCCTAACCCTAGGCTACCCTTGACTGCTTCTGCCTCCAATAGATTTCCTAAGCACTTGTGTTTTAAGGAACAGCTTAAAAAGAGAATCCTAATGTGATTTCTTTATAATATGTGTGTTCCTTATATTATCTTAGTGTCTAAACTCTTCTCCATGGGTGGACCCACAAATAATATTCCTTTACGTGCTAAGGTGTATCTAGAGAGTGGGATACGTTTAATAACTACCCTAACTCTAACGCGTACCCTAAACCTAACCCCTACCCTAACCCTTACACGTACCCTAATCCTAACCCGTAACCTAAACAGAGCCCTAACCCTAACACTAACACTAACCCTAACCCTAACCCATACCCTACGACGTACCCGAACCCCTCTCCGAACCCGTACCCTAAGCCGTACCGTAAGCCTAACCCTAAGCCTAACCCTAACCCTAGGCTACCCTTGACTGCTTCTGCCTCCAATAGATTTCCTAAGCACTAGTGTTTTAAGGAACAGCTTAAAAAGAGAATACTAATGTGATTTCTTTATAATGTGTGTGTTCCTTATATTATCTTAGTGTCTAAACTCTTCTCCATTGGTGGACCCCCAAATAATATTCCTTTACGTGCTAAGGGGTATCTAGAGTGTGGGATAGGTTTAATCACTACCCTAACCGTAACGCGTACCCTAACCCTAACCCCTACCCTAACCCTAACACGTACCCTAATCCTAACCCGTAACTTAAACCGAGCCCTAACCCTAACACTAACCCTAACCCTAACCCTAACCCATACCCTACGCCGTACCCGAAGCCCTCCCCGAAAACGTACCCTAAGCCGTACCCTAAGCCTAACCCTAAGCCTAACCCTAACCCTAGGCTACCCTTGAATGCTTCTGCCTCCAATAGATTTCCTAAGTACTAGTGTTTTAAGGAACAGCTTAAAAAGAGAATCCTAATGTGATTTCTTTATAATGTGTGTGTTCCTTATATTATCTTAGTGTCTAAACTCTTCTCCATGGCTGGACCCCCAAATAATATTCCTTTACGTGCTAAGGGGTATCTAGAGAGTGGGATAGGTTTAATAACTACCCTAAGCCTAACGCGTACCCTAACCCTAACCCCTACCCTAACCCTAACACGTACCCTAATCCTAACCCGTACCCTAAACGGAGCCCTAACCCTAACACTAACCCTAACCCTAACCCTAACCCATACCCTACGCCGTACCCGAAGCCCTCCCTGAACCCGTACCCTAAGCCGTACCCTAAGCCTAACCCTAAGCCTAACCCTAACCCTAGGCTACCCTTGACTGCTTCTGCCTCCAGTAGATTTCCTAAGCACTAGTGTTTTAAGGAACAGCATAAAAAGGGAATCATAATGTGATTTCTTTATAATGGGTGTGTTCCTTATCTTATCCTAGTGTCTAAACTCTTCTCCATGGCTGGCCCCCCAAATAATATTCCTTTACGTGCTAAGGGGTATCTAGAGAGTTGGATAGGTTTAATAACTACCCTAACCCTAACGCGTAACCTAACCCTCACCCCTACCCTAACCCTAACACGTACCCTAATCCTAAACCGTACCCTAAACCGAGCCCTAACCCTAACACTAACCGTAACCCTAACCCTAACCCATACCCTACGCCGTACCCGCAGCCCTCCCCGAACCCGTACCCTAAGCCGTACCCTAAGCCTAACCCTAAGCCTAACCCTAACCCTAGGCTACCCTTGACTGCTTCTGCCTCCAATAGATTTCCTAAGCACTAGTGTTTTAAGGAACAGCTTAAAAAGAGAATCCTAATGTGATTTCTTTATAATGGGTGTGTTCCTTATCTTATCCTAGTGTCTAAACTCTTCTCCATGGCTGGACCCCCAAATAATATTCCTTTATGTGCTAAGGGGTATCGAGAGAGTGGGATACGTTTAATCACTACCCTAACCCTAACGCGTATCCTAACGCTAACCCCTACCCTAACCCTAACACGTACCCTAATCCTAACCCGTACCCTAAACCGAGCCCTAACCCTAACACTAACCCTAACCCTAACCCTAACCCATACCCTACGCCGTACCCGAAGCCCTCCCCGAACCCGTACCCTAAGCCGTACCCTAAGCCTAACCCTAAGCCTAGCCCTAACACTAGGCTACCCTTGACTGCTTCTGCCTCCAATAGATTTCCTAAGCACTAGTGTTTTAAGGAACAGCTTAAAAAGAGAATCCTAAAGTGATTTCTTTATAATGGGTGTGTTCCTTATCTAATCCTAGTGTCGAAACTCTTCTCCATGCCTGGACCCCCTAAATAATATTCCTTTACGTGCTAAGGGTTATCGAGAGAGTGGGACAGGTTTAATAACTACCCTAACCCTAACGCGTACCCTAACCCTAACCCCTACCCTAACCCTAACACGTACCCTAAACCGAGCCCTAACCCTAACACTAACCCTAACCCTAACCCTAACCCATACCCTACGCCGTACCCGAAGCCCTCCCCGAACCCGTACCCTAAGCCTAACCCTAAGCCTAACCCTAACCCTAGGCTACCCTTGACTGCTTCTGCCTCCAATAGATTTCCTAAGCACTAGTGTTTTAAGGAACAGCTTAAAAAGAGAATCCTAATGTGATTTCTTTATAATGTGTGTGTTCCTTATATTATCTTAGTGTCTAAACTCTTCTCCATGGCTGGACCCCCAAATAATATTCCTTTACGTGCTAAGGGGTATCTAGAGAGTGGGATAGGTTTAATAACTACCCTAACCCTAACGCGTACCCTAACCCTAAACCCTACCCTAACCCTAACACGTACCATAATCCTAAAGCGTACCCTAAACCGAGCCCTAACCCTAACACTAACCGTAACCCTAACCCTAAACCATACCCTACGCCGTACCCCAAGCCCTCCCCGAACACGTACCCTAAGCCGTACCCTAAGCCTAACCCTAAGCCTAACCCTAACCCTAGGCTACCCTTGACTGCTTCTGCCTCCAATAGATTTCCTAAGCACTAGTGTTTTAAGGAACAGCTTAAAAAGAGAATCCTAATGTGATTTCTTTATAATGTGTGTGTTCCTTATCTTATCCTAGTGTCTAAACTCTTCTCCATGGCTGGACCCCCAAATAATATTCCTTTACGTGCTAAGGGGTAACTAGTGAGTGGGATAGGTTTAATAACTACCCTAACCCTAACGCATACCCTAACGCTAAGCCCTACCCTAACCCTAACACGTACCCTAATCCTAACCCGTACCCTAAACCGAGCCCTAACCCTAACACTAACCCTAACCCTAACCCTAACCCATACCCTACGCCGTACCCGAAGCCCTCCCCGAACCCGTACCCTAAGCCTTACCCTAAACCTAACCCTAAGCCTAACCCTAACCCTAGGCTACCCTTGACTGCTTCTGCCTCCAATAGATTTCCTAAGCACTAGTGTTTTAAGGAACAGCTTAAAAAGAGAATCCTAAAGTGATTTCTTTATAATGGGTGTGTTCCTTATCTAATCCTAGTTTTGAAACTCTTCTCCATGCCTGGACCCCCTAAATAATATTCCTTTACGTGCTAAGGGTTATCGAGAGAGTGGGACAGGTTTAATAACTCCCCTAACCCTAACGCGTACCCTATCCCTAACCCCTACCCTAACCCTAACACGTACCCTAATCTTAACCCGTACCCTAAACCGAGCCCTAACCCTAACAGTAACCCTAACCCTAACCCTAACCCATACCCTACGCCGTACCCGAAGCCCTCCCCGAACCCCTACCCTAAACCGTACCCTAAGCCTAACCCTAAGCCTAACCCTAACCCTAGGCTACCCTTGACTGCTTCTGCCTCCAATAGATTTCCTAAGCAGTAGTGTTTTAAGGAACAGCTTAAAAAGAGAATACTAATGTGATTTCTTTATAATGTGTGTGTTCCTTATATTATCTTAGTGTCTAAACTCTTCTCCATTGGTGGACCCCCAAATAATATTCCTTTACGTGCTAAGGGGTATCTAGAGAGTGGGATAGGTTTAATCACTACCCTAACCGTAACGCGTACCCTTACCCTAACCCCTACCCTAACCCTAACACGTACCCTAATCCTAACCCGTAACTTAAACCGAGCCCTAACCCTAACACTAACCCTAACCCTAACCCTAACCCATACCCTACGCCGTACCCGAAGCCCTCCCCGAAAACGTACCCTAAGCCGTACCCTAAGCCTAAACCTAAGCCTAACCCTAACCCTAGGCTACCCTTGACTGCTTCTGCCTCCAATAGATTTCCTAAGTACTAGTGTTTTAAGGAACAGCTTAAAAAGAGAATCCTAATGTGATTTCTTTATAATGTGTGTGTTCCTTATATTATCTTAGTGTCTAAAGTCTTCTCCATGGCTGGACCCCCAAATAATATTCCTTTATGTGCTAAGGGGTATCGAGAGAGTGGGATAGGTTTAATAACTATCCTAACCCTAACGTGTACCCTAAACCTAACGCCTACCCTAACCCTAACACGTACCCTAATCCTAACCCGTACCCTAAACCGAGCCCTAACCCTAACACTAACCCTAACCCTAACCCTAACCCATACCCTACGCCGTACCCGAAGCCCTCCCCGAACACGTACCCTAAGCCGTACCCTAAGCCTAACCCTAAGCCTAACCCCAACCCTAGGCTACCCTTGACTGCTTCTGCATCCAATAGATTTCCTAAGCACTAGTGTTTTAAGGAACAGCTTAAAACGAGAATCCTAATGTGATTTCTTTATAATGGGTGTGTTCCTTATCTTATCCTAGTGTCTAAACTCTTCTCCATGCCTGGACCCCCAAATAATATTCCTTTACGTGCTAAGGGGTATCTAGAGAGTGGGATAGGTTTAATAACTACCCTAAGCCTAACGCGTACCCTAACCCTAACCCCTACCCTAACCCTAACACGTACCCTAATCCTAAACCGTACCCTAAACCGAGCCCTAACCCTAACACTAACCATAACCCTAACCCTAACCCATACCCTACGCCGTACCCGAAGCCCTCCCCGAACCCGTACCATAAGCCTAACCCTAAGCCTAACCCTAACCCTAGGCTACCCTTGACTGCTTCTGCCTCCAATAGATTTCCTAAGCACTAGTGTTTTAAGGAACAGCTTAAAAAGAGAATCCTAATGTGATTTCTTTATAATGTGTGTGTTCCTTATATTATCTTAGTGTCTAAACTCTTCTCCATGGCTGGACCCCCAAATAATATTCCTTTACGTGCTAAGGGGTATCTAGAGAGTGGGATAGGTTTAATAACTACCCTAACCCTAACGCGTACCCCAACCCTAAACCCTACCCTAACCCTAACACGTACCCTAATCCTAAAGCGTACCCTAAGCCGAGCCCTAACCCTAACACTAACTGTAACCCTAACCCTAACCCATACCCTACGCCGTACCCCAAGCCCTCCCCGAACACGTACCCTAAGCCGTACCCTAAGCCTAACCCTAAGCCTAACCGTAACCCTAGGCTACTCTTGACTGCTTCTGCCTCCAATAGATTTCCTAAGCACTAGTGTTTTAAGGAACAGCTTAAAAAGAGAATCCTAATGTGATTTCTTTATAATGTGTGTGTTCCTTATATTATCTTAGTGTCTAAACTCTTCTCCATGGCTGGACCCCCAAATAATATTCCTTTACGTGCTAAGGGGTAACTAGTGAGTGGTATAGGTTTAATAACTACCCTAACCCTAACGCATACCCTAACGCTAAGCCCTACCCTAACCCTAACACGTACCCTAATCCTAACCCGTACCCTAAACCGAGCCCTAACCCTAACACTAACCCTAACCCTAACCCTAACCCATACCCTACGCCGTACCCGAAGCCCTCCCCGAACCCGTACCCTAAGCCTTACCCTAAACCTAACCCTAAGCCTAACCCTAACCCTAGGCTACCCTTGACTGCTTCTGCCTCCAATAGATTTCCTAAGCACTAGTGTTTTAAGGAACAGCTTAAAAAGAGAATCCTAATGTGATTTCTTTATAATGTGTGTGTTCCTTATATTATCTTAGTGTCTAAACTCTTCTCCATGGCTGGACCCCCAAATAATATTCCTTTACGTGCTAAGGGGTATCGAGAGAGTGGGATAGGTTTAATAACTACCCTAACCCTAACGCGTACCCTAACCCTAAACCCTACCCTAACCCTAACACGTACCCTAATCCTAAAGCGTACCCTAAGCCGAGCCCTAACCCTAACACTAACTGTAACCCTAACCCTAACCCACACCCTACGCCGTACCCCAAGCCCTCCCCGAACACGTACCCTAAGCCGTACCCTAAGCCTAACCCTAAGCCTAACCCTAACCCTAGGCTACCCTTGACTGCTTCTGCCTCCAATAGATTTCCTAAGCACTAGTGTTTTAAGGAACAGCTTAAAAAGAGAATCCTAATGTGATTTCTTTATAATGTGTGTGTTCCTTATATTATCTTAGTGTCTAAAGTCTTCTCCATGGCTGGACCCCCAAATAATATTCCTTTACGTGCTAAGGGGTATCTAGAGAGTGGGATAGGTTTAATAACTACCCTAAGCCTAACGCTTACCCTAACCCTAACCCCTACCCTAACCCTAACACGTACCCTAATCCTAACCCGTACCCTAAACCGAGCCCTAACCCTAACACTAACGCTAACCCTAACCCTAACCCATACCCTACGCCGTACCCGAAGCCCTCCCCGAACCCGTACCCTATGCCGTACCCTAAGCCTAACCCTAAGCCTAACCCTAACCCTAGGCTACCCTTGACTGCTTCTGCCTCCAATAGATTTCCTAAGCACTAGTGTTTTAAGGAACAGCTTAAAAAGAGAATCCTAATGTGATTTCTTTATAATGGGTGTGTTCCTTATCTTATCCTAGTGTCTAAACTCTTCTCCATGGCTGGACCCCCAAATAATATTCCTTTACGTGCTAAGGGGTAACTAGTGAGTGGGATAGGTTTAATAACTACCCTAACCCTAACGCATACCCTAACGCTAAGCCCTACCCTAACCCTAACACGTACCCTAATCCTAACCCGTACCCTAAACCGAGCCCTAACCCTAACACTAACCCTAACCCTAACCCTAACCCATACCCTACGCCGTACCCGAAGCCCTCCCCGAACCCGTACCCTAAGCCTTACCCTAAAGCTAACCCTAAGCCTAACCCTAACCCTAGGCTACCCTTGACTGCTTCTGCCTCCAATAGATTTCCTAAGCACTAGTGTTTTAAGGAACAGCTTAAAAAGAGAATCCTAAAGTGATTTCTTTATAATGGGTGTGTTCCTTATCTAATCCTAGTTTTGAAACTCTTCTCCATGCCTGGACCCCCTAAATAATATTCCTTTACGTGCTAAGGGTTATCGAGAGAGTGGGACAGGTTTAATAACTACCCTAACCCTAACGCGTACCCTATCCCTAACCCCTACCCTAACCCTAACACGTACCCTAATCTTAACCCGTACCCTAAACCGAGCCCTAACCCTAACAGTAACCCTAACCCTAACCCTAACCCATACCCTACGCCGTACCCGAAGCCCTCCCCGAACCCCTACCCTAAACCGTACCCTAAGCCTAACCCTAAGCCTAACCCTAACCCTAGGCTACCCTTGACTGCTTCTGCCTCCAATAGATTTCCTAAGCACTAGTGTTTTAAGGAACAGCTTAAAAAGAGAATACTAATGTGATTTCTTTATAATGTGTGTGTTCCTTATATTATCTTAGTGTCTAAACTCTTCTCCATTGGTGGACCCCCAAATAATATTCCTTTACGTGCTAAGGGGTATCTAGAGAGTGGGATAGGTTTAATCACTACCCTAACCGTAACGCGTACCCTAACCCTAACCCCTACCCTAAGCCTAACACGTACCCTAATCCTAACCCGTAACTTAAACCGAGCCCTAACCCTAACACTAACCCTAACCCTAACCCTAACCCATACCCTACGCCGTACCCGAAGCCCTCCCCGAAAACGTACCCTAAGCCGTACCCTAAGCCTAAACCTAAGCCTAACCCTAACCCTAGGCTACCCTTGACTGCTTCTGCCTCCAATAGATTTCCTAAGTACTAGTGTTTTAAGGAACAGCTTAAAAAGAGAATCCTAATGTGATTTCTTTATAATGTGTGTGTTCCTTATATTATCTTAGTGTCTAAAGTCTTCTCCATGGCTGGACCCCCAAATAATATTCCTTTACGTGCTAAGGGGTATCTAGAGAGTGGGATAGGTTTAATAACTACCCTAAGCCTAACGCGTACCCTAACCCTAACCCCTACCCTAACCCTAACACGTACCCTAATCCTAAACCGTACCCTAAACCGAGCCCTAACCCTAACACTAACCATAACCCTAACCCTAACCCATACCCTACGCCGTACCCGAAGCCCTCCCCGAACCCGTACCATAAGCCTAACCCTAAGCCTAACCCTAACCCTAGGCTACCCTTGACTGCTTCTGCCTCCAATAGATTTCCTAAGCACTAGTGTTTTAAGGAACAGCTTAAAAAGAGAATCCTAATGTGATTTCTTTATAATGTGTGTGTTCCTTATATTATCTTAGTGTCTAAACTCTTCTCCATGGCTGGACCCCCAAATAATATTCCTTTACGTGCTAAGGGGTATCTACAGAGTGGGATAGGTTTAATAACTACCCTAACCCTAACGCGTACCCTAACCCTAAACCCTACCCTAACCCTAACACGTACCCTAATCCTAAAGCGTACCCTAAGCCGAGCCCTAACCCTAACACTAACTGTAACCCTAACCCTAACCCATACCCTACGCCGTACCCCAAGCCCTCCCCGAACACGTACCCTAAGCCGTACCCTAAGCCTAACCCTAAGCCTAACCGTAACCCTAGGCTACTCTTGACTGCTTCTGCCTCCAATAGATTTCCTAAGCACTAGTGTTTTAAGGAACAGCTTAAAAAGAGAATCCTAATGTGATTTCTTTATAATGTGTGTGTTCCTTATATTATCTTAGTGTCTAAACTCTTCTCCATGGCTGGACCCCCAAATAATATTCCTTTACGTGCTAAGGGGTAACTAGTGAGTGGAATAGGTTTAATAACTACCCTAACCCTAACGCATACCCTAACGCTAAGCCCTACCCTAACCCTAACACGTACCCTAATCCTAACCCGTACCCTAAACCGAGCCCTAACCCTAACACTAACCCTAACCCTAACCCTAACCCATACCCTACGCCGCACCCGAAGCCCTCCCCGAACCCGTACCCTAAGCCTTACCCTAAACCTAACCCTAAGCCTAACCCTAACCCTAGGCTACCCTTGACTGCTTCTGCCTCCAATAGATTTCCTAAGCACTAGTGTTTTAAGGAACAGCTTAAAAAGAGAATCCTAAAGTGATTTCTTTATAATGGGTGTGTTCCTTATCTAATCCTAGTTTTGAAACTCTTCTCCATGCCTGGACCCCCTAAATAATATTCCTTTACGTGCTAAGGGTTATCGAGAGAGTGGGACATGTTTAATAACTACCCTAAACCTAACGCGTACCCTAACCCTAACCCCTACCCTAACCCTAACACGTACCCTAATCCTAACCCGTACCCTAAACCGAGCCCTAACCCTAACACTAACCCTAACCCTAACCCTAACCCATACCCTACGCCGTACCCGAAGCCCTCCCCGAACCCGTACCCTAAGCCTAACCCTAAGCCTAACCCTAACCCTAGGCTACCCTTGACTGCTTCTGCCTCCAATAGATTTCCTAAGCACTAGTGTTTTAAGGAACAGCTTAAAAAGAGAATCCTAATGTGATTTCTTTATAATGTGTGTGTTCCTTATATTATCTTAGTGTCTAAACTCTTCTCCATGGCTGGACGCCCAAATAATATTCCTTTACGTGCTAAGGGGTATCTAGAGAGTGGGATAGGTTGAATAACTACCCTAACCCTAACGCGTACCCTAACCCTAAACCCTACCCTAACCCTAACACGTACCCTAATCCTAAAGCGTACCCTAAACCGAGCCCTAAGCCTAACACTAACCGTAACCCTATCCCTAACCCATACCCTACGCCGTACCCGAAGCCCTCCCCGAACACGTACCCTAAGCCGTACCCTAACCCTAACCCTAAGCCTAACCCTAACCCTAGGCTACCCTTGACTGCTTCTGCCTCCAATAGATTTCCTAAGCACTAGTGTTTTAAGGAACAGCTTAAAAAGAGAATCCTAATGTGATTTCTTTATAATGTGTGTGTTCCTTATATTATCTTAGTGTCTAAACTCTTCTCCATGGCTGGAACCCCAAATAATATTCCTTTACGTGCTAAGGGGTATCTAGAGAGTGGGATAGGTTTAATAACTACCCTAACCCTAACGCGTACCCTAACCCTAAACCCTACCCTAACCCTAATACGTACCCTAATCCTAAAGCGTACCCTAAGCCGAGCCCTAACCCTAACACTAACTGTAACCCTAACCCTAACCCATACCCTACGCCGTACCCCAAGCCCTCCCCGAACACGTACCCTAAGCCGTACCCTAAGCCTAACCCTAAGCCTAACCGTAACCCTAGGCTACTCTTGACTGCTTCTGCCTCCAATAGATTTCCTAAGCACTAGTGTTTTAAGGAACAGCTTAAAAAGAGAATCCTAATGTGATTTCTTTATAATGTGTGTGTTCCTTATATTATCTTAGTGTCTAAACTCTTCTCCATGGCTGGACCCACAAATAATATTCCTTTACGTGCTAAGGGGTAACTAGTGAGTGGTATAGGTTTAATAACTACCCTAACCCTAACGCATACCCTAACGCTAAGCCCTACCCTAACCCTAACACGTACCCTAATCCTAACCCGTACCCTAAACCGAGCCCTAACCCTAACACTAACCCTAACCCTAACCCTAACCCATACCCTACGCCGTACCCGAAGCCCTCCCCGAACCCGTACCCTAAGCCTTACCCTAAACCTAACCCTAAGCCTAACCCTAACCCTAGGCTACCCTTGACTGCTTCTGCCTCCAATAGATTTCCTAAGCACTAGTGTTTTAAGGAACAGCTTAAAAAGAGAATCCTAATGTGATTTCTTTATAATGTGTGTGTTCCTTATATTATCTTAGTGTCTAAACTCTTCTCCATGGCTGGACCCCCAAATAATATTCCTTTACGTGCTAAGGGGTATCTAGAGAGTGGGATAGGTTTAATAACTACCCTAACCCTAACGCGTACCCTAACCCTAAACCCTACCCTAACCCTAACACGTACCCTAATCCTAAAGCGTACCCTAAGCCGAGCCCTAACCCTAACACTAACTGTAACCCTAACCCTAACCCACACCCTACGCCGTACCCCAAGCCCTCCCCGAACACGTACCCTAAGCCGTACCCTAAGCCTAACCCTAAGCCTAACCGTAACCCTAGGCTACTCTTGACTGCTTCTGCCTCCAATAGATTTCCTAAGCACTAGTGTTTTAAGGAACAGCTTAAAAAGAGAATCCTAATGTGATTTCTTTATAATGTGTGTGTTCCTTATATTATCTTAGTGTCTAAACTCTTCTCCATGGCTGGACCCCCAAATAATATTCCTTTACGTGCTAAGGGGTAACTAGTGAGTGGAATAGGTTTAATAACTACCCTAACCCTAACGCATACCCTAACGCTAAGCCCTACCCTAACCCTAACACGTACCCTAATCCTAACCCGTACCCTAAACCGAGCCCTAACCCTAACACTAACCCTAACCCTAACCCTAACCCATACCCTACGCCGTACCCGAAGCCCTCCCCGAACCCGTACCCTAAGCCTTACCCTAAACCTAACCCTAAGCCTAACCCTAACCCTAGGCTACCCTTGACTGCTTCTGCCTCCAATAGATTTCCTAAGCACTAGTGTTTTAAGGAACAGCTTAAAAAGAGAATCCTAATGTGATTTCTTTATAATGTGTGTGTTCCTTATATTATCTTAGTGTCTAAACTCTTCTCCATGGCTGGACCCCCAAATAATATTCCTTTACGTGCTAAGGGGTATCTAGAGAGTGGGATAGGTTTAATAACTACCCTAACCCTAACGCGTACCCTAACCCTAAACCCTACCCTAACCCTAACACGTACCATAATCCTAAAGCGTACCCTAAACCGAGCCCTAACCCTAACACTAACCGTAACCCTAACCCTAAACCATACCCTACGCCGTACCCCAAGCCCTCCCCGAACACGTACCCTAAGCCGTACCCTAAGCCTAACCCTAAGCCTAACCCTAACCCTAGGCTACCCTTGACTGCTTCTGCCTCCAATAGATTTCCTAAGCACTAGTGTTTTAAGGAACAGCTTAAAAAGAGAATCCTAATGTGATTTCTTTATAATGGGTGTGTTCCTTATATTATCTTAGTGTCTAAAGTCTTCTCCATGGCTGGACCCCCAAATAATATTCCTTTACGTGCTAAGGGGTATCTAGAGAGTGGGATAGGTTTAATAACTACCCTAAGCCTAACGCTTACCCTAACCCTAACCCCTACCCTAACCCTAACACGTACCCTAATCCTAACCCGTACCCTAAACCGAGCCCTAACCCTAACACTAACGCTAACCCTAACCCTAACCCATACCCTACGCCGTACCCGAAGCCCTCCCCGAACCCGTACCCTATGCCGTACCCTAAGCCTAACCCTAAGCCTAACCCTAACCCTAGGCTACCCTTGACTGCTTCTGCCTCCAATAGATTTCCTAAGCACTAGTGTTTTAAGGAACAGCTTAAAAAGAGAATCCTAATGTGATTTCTTTATAATGGGTGTGTTCCTTATCTTATCCTAGTGTCTAAACTCTTCTCCATGGCTGGACCCCCAAATAATATTCCTTTACGTGCTAAGGGGTAACTAGTGAGTGGGATAGGTTTAATAACTACCCTAACCCTAACGCATACCCTAACGCTAAGCCCTACCCTAACCCTAACACGTACCCTAATCCTAACCCGTACCCTAAACCGAGCCCTAACCCTAACACTAACCCTAACCCTAACCCTAACCCATACCCTACGCCGTACCCGAAGCCCTCCCCGAACCCGTACCCTAAGCCTTACCCTAAAGCTAACCCTAAGCCTAACCCTAACCCTAGGCTACCCTTGACTGCTTCTGCCTCCAATAGATTTCCTAAGCACTAGTGTTTTAAGGAACAGCTTAAAAAGAGAATCCTAAAGTGATTTCTTTATAATGGGTGTGTTCCTTATCTAATCCTAGTTTTGAAACTCTTCTCCATGCCTGGACCCCCTAAATAATATTCCTTTACGTGCTAAGGGTTATCGAGAGAGTGGGACAGGTTTAATAACTACCCTAACCCTAACGCGTACCCTATCCCTAACCCCTACCCTAACCCTAACACGTACCCTAATCTTAACCCGTACCCTAAACCGAGCCCTAACCCTAACAGTAACCCTAACCCTAACCCTAACCCATACCCTACGCCGTACCCGAAGCCCTCCCCGAACCCCTACCCTAAACCGTACCCTAAGCCTAACCCTAAGCCTAACCCTAACCCTAGGCTACCCTTGACTGCTTCTGCCTCCAATAGATTTCCTAAGCACTAGTGTTTTAAGGAACAGCTTAAAAAGAGAATACTAATGTGATTTCTTTATAATGTGTGTGTTCCTTATATTATCTTAGTGTCTAAACTCTTCTCCATTGGTGGACCCCCAAATAATATTCCTTTACGTGCTAAGGGGTATCTAGAGAGTGGGATAGGTTTAATCACTACCCTAACCGTAACGCGTACCCTAACCCTAACCCCTACCCTAACCCTAACACGTACCCTAATCCTAACCCGTAACTTAAACCGAGCCCTAACCCTAACACTAACCCTAACCCTAACCCTAACCCATACCCTACGCCGTACCCGAAGCCCTCCCCGAAAACGTACCCTAAGCCGTACCCTAAGCCTAAACTTAAGCCTAACCCTAACCCTAGGCTACCCTTGACTGCTTCTGCCTCCAATAGATTTCCTAAGTACTAGTGTTTTAAGGAACAGCTTAAAAAGAGAATCCTAATGTGATTTCTTTATAATGTGTGTGTTCCTTATATTATCTTAGTGTCTAAAGTCTTCTCCATGGCTGGACCCCCAAATAATATTCCTTTATGTGCTAAGGGGTATCGAGAGAGTGGGATAGGTTTAATAACTAACCTAACCCTAACGTGTACCCTAAACCTAACCCCTACCCTAACCCTAACACGTACCCTAATCCTAACCCGTACCCTAAACCGAGCCCTAACCCTAACACTAACCCTAACCCTAACCCTAACCCATACCCTACGCCGTACCCGAAGCCCTCCCCGAACACGTACCCTAAGCCGTACCCTAAGCCTAACCCTAAGCCTAACCCCAACCCTAGGCTACCCTTGACTGCTTCTGCATCCAATAGATTTCCTAAGCACTAGTGTTTTAAGGAACAGCTTAAAACGAGAATCCTAATGTGATTTCTTTATAATGGGTGTGTTCCTTATCTTATCCTAGTGTCTAAACTCTTCTCCATGCCTGGACCCCCAAATAATATTCCTTTACGTGCTAAGGGGTATCTAGAGAGTGGGATAGGTTTAATAACTACCCTAAGCCTAACGCGTACCCTAACCCTAACCCCTACCCTAACCCTAACACGTACCCTAATCCTAAACCGTACCCTAAACCGAGCCCTAACCCTAACACTAACCATAACCCTAACCCTAACCCATACCCTACGCCGTACCCGAAGCCCTCCCCGAACCCGTACCATAAGCCTAACCCTAAGCCTAACCCTAACCCTAGGCTACCCTTGACTGCTTCTGCCTCCAATAGATTTCCTAAGCACTAGTGTTTTAAGGAACAGCTTAAAAAGAGAATCCTAATGTGATTTCTTTATAATGTGTGTGTTCCTTATATTATCTTAGTGTCTAAACTCTTCTCCATGGCTGGACCCCCAAATAATATTCCTTTACGTGCTAAGGGGTATCTACAGAGTGGGATAGGTTTAATAACTACCCTAACCCTAACGCGTAACCTAACCCTAAACCCTACCCTAACCCTAACACGTACCCTAATCCTAAAGCGTACCCTAAGCCGAGCCCTAACCCTAACACTAACTGTAACCCTAACCCTAACCCATACCCTACGCCGTACCCCAAGCCCTCCCCGAACACGTACCCTAAGCCGTACCCTAAGCCTAACCCTAAGCCTAACCGTAACCCTAGGCTACTCTTGACTGCTTCTGCCTCCAATAGATTTCCTAAGCACTAGTGTTTTAAGGAACAGCTTAAAAAGAGAATCCTAATGTGATTTCTTTATAATGTGTGTGTTCCTTATATTATCTTAGTGTCTAAACTCTTCTCCATGGCTGGACCCCCAAATAATATTCCTTTACGTGCTAAGGGGTAACTAGTGAGTGGAATAGGTTTAATAACTACCCTAACCCTAATGCATACCCTAACGCTAAGCCCTACCCTAACCCTAACACGTACCCTAATCCTAACCCGTACCCTAAACCGAGCCCTAACCCTAACACTAACCCTAACCCTAACCCTAACCCATACCCTACGCCGTACCCGAAGCCCTCCCCGAACCCGTACCCTAAGCCTTACCCTAAACCTAACCCTAAGCCTAACCCTAACCCTAGGCTACCCTTGACTGCTTCTGCCTCCAATAGATTTCCTAAGCACTAGTGTTTTAAGGAACAGCTTAAAAAGAGAATCCTAAAGTGATTTCTTTATAATGGGTGTGTTCCTTATCTAATCCTAGTTTTGAAACTCTTCTCCATGCCTGGACCCCCTAAATAATATTCCTTTACGTGCTAAGGGTTATCGAGAGAGTGGGACAGGTTTAATAACTACCCTAACCCTAACGCGTACCCTAACCCTAACCCCTACCCTAACCCTAACACGTACCCTAATCCTAACCCGTACCCTAAACCGAGCCCTAACCCTAACACTAACCCTAACCCTAACCCTAACCCATACCCTACGCCGTACCCGAAGCCCTCCCCGAACCCGTGCCCTAAGCCTAACCCTAAGCCTAACCCTAACCCTAGGCTACCCTTGACTGCTTCTGCCTCCAATAGATTTCCTAAGCACTAGTGTTTTAAGGAACAGCTTAAAAAGAGAATCCTAATGTGATTTCTTTATAATGTGTGTGTTCCTTATATTATCTTAGTGTCTAAACTCTTCTCCATGGCTGGACGCCCAAATAATATTCCTTTACGTGCTAAGGGGTATCTAGAGAGTGGGATAGGTTGAATAACTACCCTAACCCTAACGCGTACCCTAACCCTAAACCCTACCCTAACCCTAACACGTACCCTAATCCTAAAGCGTACCCTAAACCGAGCCCTAACCCTAACACTAACCGTAACCCTATCCCTAACCCATACCCTACGCCGTACCCGAAGCCCTCCCCGAACACGTACCCTAAGCCGTACCCTAAGCCTAACCCTAAGCCTAACCCTAACCCTAGGCTACCCTTGACTGCTTCTGCCTCCAATAGATTTCCTAAGCACTAGTGTTTTAAGGAACAGCTTAAAAAGAGAATCCTAATGTGATTTCTTTATAATGTGTGTGTTCCTTATATTATCTTAGTGTCTAAAGTCTTCTCCATGGCTGGACCCCCAAATAATATTCCTTTACGTGCTAAGGGGTATCTAGAGAGTGGGATAGGTTGAATAACTACCCTAAGCCTAACGCGTACCCTAACCCTAACCCCTACCCTAACCCTAACACGTACCCTAATCCTAACCCGTACCCTAAACCGAGCCCTAATCCTAACACTAACGCTAACCCTAACCCTAACCCATACCCTACGCCGTACCCGAAGCCCTCCCCGAACCCGTATCCTAAGCCGTACCCTAAGCCTAACCCTAAGCCTAACCCTAACCCTAGGCTACCCTTGACTGCTTCTGCCTCCAATAGATTTCCTAAGCACTAGTGTTTTAAGGAACAGCTTAAAAACAGAATCCTAATGTGATTTCTTTATAATGGGTGTGTTCCTTATCTTATCCTAGTGTCTAAACTCTTCTCCATGGCTGGACCCCCAAATAATATTCCTTTACGTGCTAATGTTTATCTAGAGAGTATGATAGGTTTAGTAACTAACCTAACCCTAACACGTACCCTAACCCTAACCCCTACCCTAACACTAACGCGTACCCTAACCCTAACCCCTACCCTAACCCTAACACGTACCCTAATCCTAACCCGTACCCTAAACCGAGCCCTAACCCTAACACTAACCCTAACCCTAACCCTAACCCATACCCTACGCCGTACCCGAAGCCCTCCCCGAACCCGTACCCTAAGCCTTACCCTAAAGCTAACCCTAAGCCTAACCCTAACCCTAGGCTACCCTTGACTGCTTCTGCCTCCAATAGATTTCCTAAGCACTAGTGTTTTAAGGAACAGCTTAAAAAGAGAATCCTAATGTGATTTCTTTATAATGTGTGTGTTCCTTATATTATCTTAGTGTCTAAAGTCTTCTCCATGGCTGGACCCCCAAATAATATTCCTTTACGTGCTAAGGGGTATCTAGAGAGTGGGATAGGTTTAATAACTACCCTAAGCCTAACGCTTACCCTAACCCTAACCCCTACCCTAACCCTAACACGTACCCTAATCCTAACCCGTACCCTAAACCGAGCCCTAACCCTAACACTAACGCTAACCCTAACCCTAACCCATACCCTACGCCGTACCCGAAGCCCTCCCCGAACCCGTACCCTATGCCGTACCCTAAGCCTAACCCTAAGCCTAACCCTAACCCTAGGCTACCCTTGACTGCTTCTGCCTCCAATAGATTTCCTAAGCACTAGTGTTTTAAGGAACAGCTTAAAAAGAGAATCCTAATGTGATTTCTTTATAATGGGTGTGTTCCTTATCTTATCCTAGTGTCTAAACTCTTCTCCATGGCTGGACCCCCAAATAATATTCCTTTACGTGCTAAGGGGTAACTAGTGAGTGGGATAGGTTTAATAACTACCCTAACCCTAACGCATACCCTAACGCTAAGCCCTACCCTAACCCTAACACGTACCCTAATCCTAACCCGTACCCTAAACCGAGCCCTAACCCTAACACTAACCCTAACCCTAACCCTAACCCATACCCTACGCCGTACCCGAAGCCCTCCCCGAACCCGTACCCTAAGCCTTACCCTAAAGCTAACCCTAAGCCTAACCCTAACCCTAGGCTACCCTTGACTGCTTCTGCCTCCAATAGATTTCCTAAGCACTAGTGTTTTAAGGAACAGCTTAAAAAGAGAATCCTAAAGTGATTTCTTTATAATGGGTGTGTTCCTTATCTAATCCTAGTTTTGAAACTCTTCTCCATGCCTGGACCCCCTAAATAATATTCCTTTACGTGCTAAGGGTTATCGAGAGAGTGGGACAGGTTTAATAACTACCCTAACCCTAACGCGTACCCTATCCCTAACCCCTACCCTAACCCTAACACGTACCCTAATCTTAACCCGTACCCTAAACCGAGCCCTAACCCTAACAGTAACCCTAACCCTAACCCTAACCCATACCCTACGCCGTACCCGAAGCCCTCCCCGAACCCCTACCCTAAACCGTACCCTAAGCCTAACCCTAAGCCTAACCCTAACCCTAGGCTACCCTTGACTGCTTCTGCCTCCAATAGATTTCCTAAGCACTAGTGTTTTAAGGAACAGCTTAAAAAGAGAATACTAATGTGATTTCTTTATAATGTGTGTGTTCCTTATATTATCTTAGTGTCTAAACTCTTCTCCATTGGTGGACCCCCAAATAATATTCCTTTACGTGCTAAGGGGTATCTAGAGAGTGGGATAGGTTTAATCACTACCCTAACCGTAACGCGTACCCTAACCCTAACCCCTACCCTAAGCCTAACACGTACCCTAATCCTAACCCGTAAGTTAAACCGAGCCCTAACCCTAACACTAACCCTAACCCTAACCCTAACCCATACCCTACGCCGTACCCGAAGCCCTCCCCGAAAACGTACCCTAAGCCGTACCCTAAGCCTAAACCTAAGCCTAACCCTAACCCTAGGCTACCCTTGACTGCTTCTGCCTCCAATAGATTTCCTAAGTACTAGTGTTTTAAGGAACAGCTTAAAAAGAGAATCCTAATGTGATTTCTTTATAATGTGTGTGTTCCTTATATTATCTTAGTGTCTAAAGTCTTCTCCATGGCTGGACCCCCAAATAATATTCCTTTACGTGCTAAGGGGTATCTAGAGAGTGGGATAGGTTTAATAACTACCCTAAGCCTAACGCGTACCCTAACCCTAACCCCTACCCTAACCCTAACACGTACCCTAATCCTAAACCGTACCCTAAACCGAGCCCTAACCCTAACACTAACCATAACCCTAACCCTAACCCATACCCTACGCCGTACCCGAAGCCCTCCCCGAACCCGTACCATAAGCCTAACCCTAAGCCTAACCCTAACCCTAGGCTACCCTTGACTGCTTCTGCCTCCAATAGATTTCCTAAGCACTAGTGTTTTAAGGAACAGCTTAAAAAGAGAATCCTAATGTGATTTCTTTATAATGTGTGTGTTCCTTATATTATCTTAGTGTCTAAACTCTTCTCCATGGCTGGACCCCCAAATAATATTCCTTTACGTGCTAAGGGGTATCTACAGAGTGGGATAGGTTTAATAACTACCCTAACCCTAACGCGTACCCTAACCCTAAACCCTACCCTAACCCTAACACGTACCCTAATCCTAAAGCGTACCCTAAGCCGAGCCCTAACCCTAACACTAACTGTAACCCTAACCCTAACCCATACCCTACGCCGTACCCCAAGCCCTCCCCGAACACGTACCCTAAGCCGTACCCTAAGCCTAACCCTAAGCCTAACCGTAACCCTAGGCTACTCTTGACTGCTTCTGCCTCCAATAGATTTCCTAAGCACTAGTGTTTTAAGGAACAGCTTAAAAAGAGAATCCTAATGTGATTTCTTTATAATGTGTGTGTTCCTTATATTATCTTAGTGTCTAAACTCTTCTCCATGGCTGGACCCCCAAATAATATTCCTTTACGTGCTAAGGGGTAACTAGTGAGTGGAATAGGTTTAATAACTACCCTAACCCTAACGCATACCCTAACGCTAAGCCCTACCCTAACCCTAACACGTACCCTAATCCTAACCCGTACCCTAAACCGAGCCCTAACCCTAACACTAACCCTAACCCTAACCCTAACCCATACCCTACGCCGCACCCGAAGCCCTCCCCGAACCCGTACCCTAAGCCTTACCCTAAACCTAACCCTAAGCCTAACCCTAACCCTAGGCTACCCTTGACTGCTTCTGCCTCCAATAGATTTCCTAAGCACTAGTGTTTTAAGGAACAGCTTAAAAAGAGAATCCTAAAGTGATTTCTTTATAATGGGTGTGTTCCTTATCTAATCCTAGTTTTGAAACTCTTCTCCATGCCTGGACCCCCTAAATAATATTCCTTTACGTGCTAAGGGTTATCGAGAGAGTGGGACATGTTTAATAACTACCCTAAACCTAACGCGTACCCTAACCCTAACCCCTACCCTAACCCTAACACGTACCCTAATCCTAACCCGTACCCTAAACCGAGCCCTAACCCTAACACTAACCCTAACCCTAACCCTAACCCATACCCTACGCCGTACCCGAAGCCCTCCCCGAACCCGTACCCTAAGCCTAACCCTAAGCCTAACCCTAACCCTAGGCTACCCTTGACTGCTTCTGCCTCCAATAGATTTCCTAAGCACTAGTGTTTTAAGGAACAGCTTAAAAAGAGAATCCTAATGTGATTTCTTTATAATGTGTGTGTTCCTTATATTATCTTAGTGTCTAAACTCTTCTCCATGGCTGGACGCCCAAATAATATTCCTTTACGTGCTAAGGGGTATCTAGAGAGTGGGATAGGTTGAATAACTACCCTAACCCTAACGCGTACCCTAACCCTAAACCCTACCCTAACCCTAACACGTACCCTAATCCTAAAGCGTACCCTAAACCGAGCCCTAAGCCTAACACTAACCGTAACCCTATCCCTAACCCATACCCTACGCCGTACCCGAAGCCCTCCCCGAACACGTACCCTAAGCCGTACCCTAACCCTAACCCTAAGCCTAACCCTAACCCTAGGCTACCCTTGACTGCTTCTGCCTCCAATAGATTTCCTAAGCACTAGTGTTTTAAGGAACAGCTTAAAAAGAGAATCCTAATGTGATTTCTTTATAATGTGTGTGTTCCTTATATTATCTTAGTGTCTAAAGTCTTCTCCATGGCTGGACCCCCAAATAATATTCCTTTACGTGCTAAGGGGTATCTAGAGAGTGGGATAGGTTGAATAACTACCCTAAGCCTAACGCGTACCCTAACCCTAACCCCTACCCTAACCCTAACACGTACCCTAATCCTAAACCGTACCCTAAACCGAGCCCTAACCCTAACACTAACCATAACCCTAACCCTAACCCATACCCTACGCCGTACCCGAAGCCCTCCCCGAACCCGTACCATAAGCCTAACCCTAAGCCTAACCCTAACCCTAGGCTACCCTTGACTGCTTCTGCCTCCAATAGATTTCCTAAGCACTAGTGTTTTAAGGAACAGCTTAAAAAGAGAATCCTAATGTGATTTCTTTATAATGTGTGTGTTCCTTATATTATCTTAGTGTCTAAACTCTTCTCCATGGCTGGACCCCCAAATAATATTCCTTTACGTGCTAAGGGGTATCTAGAGAGTGGGATAGGTTTAATAACTACCCTAACCCTAACGCGTACCCTAACCCTAAACCCTACCCTAACCCTAATACGTACCCTAATCCTAAAGCGTACCCTAAGCCGAGCCCTAACCCTAACACTAACTGTAACCCTAACCCTAACCCATACCCTACGCCGTACCCCAAGCCCTCCCCGAACACGTACCCTAAGCCGTACCCTAAGCCTAACCCTAAGCCTAACCGTAACCCTAGGCTACTCTTGACTGCTTCTGCCTCCAATAGATTTCCTAAGCACTAGTGTTTTAAGGAACAGCTTAAAAAGAGAATCCTAATGTGATTTCTTTATAATGTGTGTGTTCCTTATATTATCTTAGTGTCTAAACTCTTCTCCATGGCTGGACCCACAAATAATATTCCTTTACGTGCTAAGGGGTAACTAGTGAGTGGTATAGGTTTAATAACTACCCTAACCCTAACGCATACCCTAACGCTAAGCCCTACCCTAACCCTAACACGTACCCTAATCCTAACCCGTACCCTAAACCGAGCCCTAACCCTAACACTAACCCTAACCCTAACCCTAACCCATACCCTACGCCGTACCCGAAGCCCTCCCCGAACCCGTACCCTAAGCCTTACCCTAAACCTAACCCTAAGCCTAACCCTAACCCTAGGCTACCCTTGACTGCTTCTGCCTCCAATAGATTTCCTAAGCACTAGTGTTTTAAGGAACAGCTTAAAAAGAGAATCCTAATGTGATTTCTTTATAATGTGTGTGTTCCTTATATTATCTTAGTGTCTAAACTCTTCTCCATGGCTGGACCCCCAAATAATATTCCTTTACGTGCTAAGGGGTATCTAGAGAGTGGGATAGGTTTAATAACTACCCTAACCCTAACGCGTACCCTAACCCTAAACCCTACCCTAACCCTAACACGTACCCTAATCCTAAAGCGTACCCTAAGCCGAGCCCTAACCCTAACACTAACTGTAACCCTAACCCTAACCCACACCCTACGCCGTACCCCAAGCCCTCCCCGAACACGTACCCTAAGCCGTACCCTAAGCCTAACCCTAAGCCTAACCGTAACCCTAGGCTACTCTTGACTGCTTCTGCCTCCAATAGATTTCCTAAGCACTAGTGTTTTAAGGAACAGCTTAAAAAGAGAATCCTAATGTGATTTCTTTATAATGTGTGTGTTCCTTATATTATCTTAGTGTCTAAACTCTTCTCCATGGCTGGACCCCCAAATAATATTCCTTTACGTGCTAAGGGGTAACTAGTGAGTGGAATAGGTTTAATAACTACCCTAACCCTAACGCATACCCTAACGCTAAGCCCTACCCTAACCCTAACACGTACCCTAATCCTAACCCGTACCCTAAACCGAGCCCTAACCCTAACACTAACCCTAACCCTAACCCTAACCCATACCCTACGCCGTACCCGAAGCCCTCCCCGAACCCGTACCCTAAGCCTTACCCTAAACCTAACCCTAAGCCTAACCCTAACCCTAGGCTACCCTTGACTGCTTCTGCCTCCAATAGATTTCCTAAGCACTAGTGTTTTAAGGAACAGCTTAAAAAGAGAATCCTAATGTGATTTCTTTATAATGTGTGTGTTCCTTATATTATCTTAGTGTCTAAACTCTTCTCCATGGCTGGACCCCCAAATAATATTCCTTTACGTGCTAAGGGGTATCTAGAGAGTGGGATAGGTTTAATAACTACCCTAACCCTAACGCGTACCCTAACCCTAAACCCTACCCTAACCCTAACACGTACCATAATCCTAAAGCGTACCCTAAACCGAGCCCTAACCCTAACACTAACCGTAACCCTAACCCTAAACCATACCCTACGCCGTACCCCAAGCCCTCCCCGAACACGTACCCTAAGCCGTACCCTAAGCCTAACCCTAAGCCTAACCCTAACCCTAGGCTACCCTTGACTGCTTCTGCCTCCAATAGATTTCCTAAGCACTAGTGTTTTAAGGAACAGCTTAAAAAGAGAATCCTAATGTGATTTCTTTATAATGTGTGTGTTCCTTATATTATCTTAGTGTCTAAAGTCTTCTCCATGGCTGGACCCCCAAATAATATTCCTTTACGTGCTAAGGGGTATCTAGAGAGTGGGATAGGTTTAATAACTACCCTAAGCCTAACGCTTACCCTAACCCTAACCCCTACCCTAACCCTAACACGTACCCTAATCCTAACCCGTACCCTAAACCGAGCCCTAACCCTAACACTAACGCTAACCCTAACCCTAACCCATACCCTACGCCGTACCCGAAGCCCTCCCCGAACCCGTACCCTATGCCGTACCCTAAGCCTAACCCTAAGCCTAACCCTAACCCTAGGCTACCCTTGACTGCTTCTGCCTCCAATAGATTTCCTAAGCACTAGTGTTTTAAGGAACAGCTTAAAAAGAGAATCCTAATGTGATTTCTTTATAATGGGTGTGTTCCTTATCTTATCCTAGTGTCTAAACTCTTCTCCATGGCTGGACCCCCAAATAATATTCCTTTACGTGCTAAGGGGTAACTAGTGAGTGGGATAGGTTTAATAACTACCCTAACCCTAACGCATACCCTAACGCTAAGCCCTACCCTAACCCTAACACGTACCCTAATCCTAACCCGTACCCTAAACCGAGCCCTAACCCTAACACTAACCCTAACCCTAACCCTAACCCATACCCTACGCCGTACCCGAAGCCCTCCCCGAACCCGTACCCTAAGCCTTACCCTAAAGCTAACCCTAAGCCTAACCCTAACCCTAGGCTACCCTTGACTGCTTCTGCCTCCAATAGATTTCCTAAGCACTAGTGTTTTAAGGAACAGCTTAAAAAGAGAATCCTAAAGTGATTTCTTTATAATGGGTGTGTTCCTTATCTAATCCTAGTTTTGAAACTCTTCTCCATGCCTGGACCCCCTAAATAATATTCCTTTACGTGCTAAGGGTTATCGAGAGAGTGGGACAGGTTTAATAACTACCCTAACCCTAACGCGTACCCTATCCCTAACCCCTACCCTAACCCTAACACGTACCCTAATCTTAACCCGTACCCTAAACCGAGCCCTAACCCTAACAGTAACCCTAACCCTAACCCTAACCCATACCCTACGCCGTACCCGAAGCCCTCCCCGAACCCCTACCCTAAACCGTACCCTAAGCCTAACCCTAAGCCTAACCCTAACCCTAGGCTACCCTTGACTGCTTCTGCCTCCAATAGATTTCCTAAGCACTAGTGTTTTAAGGAACAGCTTAAAAAGAGAATACTAATGTGATTTCTTTATAATGTGTGTGTTCCTTATATTATCTTAGTGTCTAAACTCTTCTCCATTGGTGGACCCCCAAATAATATTCCTTTACGTGCTAAGGGGTATCTAGAGAGTGGGATAGGTTTAATCACTACCCTAACCGTAACGCGTACCCTAACCCTAACCCCTACCCTAACCCTAACACGTACCCTAATCCTAACCCGTAACTTAAACCGAGCCCTAACCCTAACACTAACCCTAACCCTAACCCTAACCCATACCCTACGCCGTACCCGAAGCCCTCCCCGAAAACGTACCCTAAGCCGTACCCTAAGCCTAAACCTAAGCCTAACCCTAACCCTAGGCTACCCTTGACTGCTTCTGCCTCCAATAGATTTCCTAAGTACTAGTGTTTTAAGGAACAGCTTAAAAAGAGAATCCTAATGTGATTTCTTTATAATGTGTGTGTTCCTTATATTATCTTAGTGTCTAAAGTCTTCTCCATGGCTGGACCCCCAAATAATATTCCTTTATGTGCTAAGGGGTATCGAGAGAGTGGGATAGGTTTAATAACTAACCTAACCCTAACGTGTACCCTAAACCTAACCCCTACCCTAACCCTAACACGTACCCTAATCCTAACCCGTACCCTAAACCGAGCCCTAACCCTAACACTAACCCTAACCCTAACCCTAACCCATACCCTACGCCGTACCCGAAGCCCTCCCCGAACACGTACCCTAAGCCGTACCCTAAGCCTAACCCTAAGCCTAACCCCAACCCTAGGCTACCCTTGACTGCTTCTGCATCCAATAGATTTCCTAAGCACTAGTGTTTTAAGGAACAGCTTAAAACGAGAATCCTAATGTGATTTCTTTATAATGGGTGTGTTCCTTATCTTATCCTAGTGTCTAAACTCTTCTCCATGCCTGGACCCCCAAATAATATTCCTTTACGTGCTAAGGGGTATCTAGAGAGTGGGATAGGTTTAATAACTACCCTAAGCCTAACGCGTACCCTAACCCTAACCCCTACCCTAACCCTAACACGTACCCTAATCCTAAACCGTACCCTAAACCGAGCCCTAACCCTAACACTAACCATAACCCTAACCCTAACCCATACCCTACGCCGTACCCGAAGCCCTCCCCGAACCCGTACCATAAGCCTAACCCTAAGCCTAACCCTAACCCTAGGCTACCCTTGACTGCTTCTGCCTCCAATAGATTTCCTAAGCACTAGTGTTTTAAGGAACAGCTTAAAAAGAGAATCCTAATGTGATTTCTTTATAATGTGTGTGTTCCTTATATTATCTTAGTGTCTAAACTCTTCTCCATGGCTGGACCCCCAAATAATATTCCTTTACGTGCTAAGGGGTATCTACAGAGTGGGATAGGTTTAATAACTACCCTAACCCTAACGCGTAACCTAACCCTAAACCCTACCCTAACCCTAACACGTACCCTAATCCTAAAGCGTACCCTAAGCCGAGCCCTAACCCTAACACTAACTGTAACCCTAACCCTAACCCATACCCTACGCCGTACCCCAAGCCCTCCCCGAACACGTACCCTAAGCCGTACCCTAAGCCTAACCCTAAGCCTAACCGTAACCCTAGGCTACTCTTGACTGCTTCTGCCTCCAATAGATTTCCTAAGCACTAGTGTTTTAAGGAACAGCTTAAAAAGAGAATCCTAATGTGATTTCTTTATAATGTGTGTGTTCCTTATATTATCTTAGTGTCTAAACTCTTCTCCATGGCTGGACCCCCAAATAATATTCCTTTACGTGCTAAGGGGTAACTAGTGAGTGGAATAGGTTTAATAACTACCCTAACCCTAATGCATACCCTAACGCTAAGCCCTACCCTAACCCTAACACGTACCCTAATCCTAACCCGTACCCTAAACCGAGCCCTAACCCTAACACTAACCCTAACCCTAACCCTAACCCATACCCTACGCCGTACCCGAAGCCCTCCCCGAACCCGTACCCTAAGCCTTACCCTAAACCTAACCCTAAGCCTAACCCTAACCCTAGGCTACCCTTGACTGCTTCTGCCTCCAATAGATTTCCTAAGCACTAGTGTTTTAAGGAACAGCTTAAAAAGAGAATCCTAAAGTGATTTCTTTATAATGGGTGTGTTCCTTATCTAATCCTAGTTTTGAAACTCTTCTCCATGCCTGGACCCCCTAAATAATATTCCTTTACGTGCTAAGGGTTATCGAGAGAGTGGGACAGGTTTAATAACTACCCTAACCCTAACGCGTACCCTAACCCTAACCCCTACCCTAACCCTAACACGTACCCTAATCCTAACCCGTACCCTAAACCGAGCCCTAACCCTAACACTAACCCTAACCCTAACCCTAACCCATACCCTACGCCGTACCCGAAGCCCTCCCCGAACCCGTACCCTAAGCCTAACCCTAAGCCTAACCCTAACCCTAGGCTACCCTTGACTGCTTCTGCCTCCAATAGATTTCCTAAGCACTAGTGTTTTAAGGAACAGCTTAAAAAGAGAATCCTAATGTGATTTCTTTATAATGTGTGTGTTCCTTATATTATCTTAGTGTCTAAAGTCTTCTCCATGGCTGGACCCCCAAATAATATTCCTTTACGTGCTAAGGGGTATCTAGAGAGTGGGATAGGTTGAATAACTACCCTAAGCCTAACGCGTACCCTAACCCTAACCCCTACCCTAACCCTAACACGTACCCTAATCCTAACCCGTACCCTAAACCGAGCCCTAATCCTAACACTAACGCTAACCCTAACCCTAACCCATACCCTACGCCGTACCCGAAGCCCTCCCCGAACCCGTACCCTAAGCCGTACCCTAAGCCTAACCCTAAGCCTAACCCTAACCCTAGGCTACCCTTGACTGCTTCTGCCTCCAATAGATTTCCTAAGCACTAGTGTTTTAAGGAACAGCTTAAAAACAGAATCCTAATGTGATTTCTTTATAATGGGTGTGTTCCTTATCTTATCCTAGTGTCTAAACTCTTCTCCATGGCTGGACCCCCAAATAATATTCCTTTACGTGCTAATGTTTATCTAGAGAGTATGATAGGTTTAGTAACTAACCTAACCCTAACACGTACCCTAACCCTAACCCCTACCCTAACACTAACGCGTACCCTAACCCTAACCCCTACCCTAACCCTAACACGTACCCTAATCCTAACCCGTACCCTAAACCGAGCCCTAACCCTAACACTAACCCTAACCCTAACCCTAACCCATACCCTACGCCGTACCCGAAGCCCTCCCCGAACCCGTACCCTAAGCCTTACCCTAAAGCTAACCCTAAGCCTAACCCTAACCCTAGGCTACCCTTGACTGCTTCTGCCTCCAATAGATTTCCTAAGCACTAGTGTTTTAAGGAACAGCTTAAAAAGAGAATCCTAATGTGATTTCTTTATAATGTGTGTGTTCCTTATATTATCTTAGTGTCTAAACTCTTCTCCATGGCTGGACCCCCAAATAATATTCCTTTACGTGCTAAGGGGTATCTAGAGAGTGGGATAGGTTTAATAACTACCCTAACCCTAACGCGTACCCTAACCCTAAACCCTACCCTAACCCTAACACGTACCATAATCCTAAAGCGTACCCTAAACCGAGCCCTAACCCTAACACTAACCGTAACCCTAACCCTAAACCATACCCTACGCCGTACCCCAAGCCCTCCCCGAACACGTACCCTAAGCCGTACCCTAAGCCTAACCCTAAGCCTAACCCTAACCCTAGGCTACCCTTGACTGCTTCTGCCTCCAATAGATTTCCTAAGCACTAGTGTTTTAAGGAACAGCTTAAAAAGAGAATCCTAATGTGATTTCTTTATAATGTGTGTGTTCCTTATCTTATCCTAGTGTCTAAACTCTTCTCCATGGCTGGACCCCCAAATAATATTCCTTTACGTGCTAAGGGGTAACTAGTGAGTGGGATAGGTTTAATAACTACCCTAACCCTAACGCATACCCTAACGCTAAGCCCTACCCTAACCCTAACACGTACCCTAATCCTAACCCGTACCCTAAACCGAGCCCTAACCCTAACACTAACCCTAACCCTAACCCTAACCCATACCCTACGCCGTACCCGAAGCCCTCCCCGAACCCGTACCCTAAGCCTTACCCTAAACCTAACCCTAAGCCTAACCCTAACCCTAGGCTACCCTTGACTGCTTCTGCCTCCAATAGATTTCCTAAGCACTAGTGTTTTAAGGAACAGCTTAAAAAGAGAATCCTAAAGTGATTTCTTTATAATGGGTGTGTTCCTTATCTAATCCTAGTTTTGAAACTCTTCTCCATGCCTGGACCCCCTAAATAATATTCCTTTACGTGCTAAGGGTTATCGAGAGAGTGGGACAGGTTTAATAACTCCCCTAACCCTAACGCGTACCCTATCCCTAACCCCTACCCTAACCCTAACACGTACCCTAATCTTAACCCGTACCCTAAACCGAGCCCTAACCCTAACAGTAACCCTAACCCTAACCCTAACCCATACCCTACGCCATACCCGAAGCCCTCCCCGAACCCCTACCCTAAACCGTACCCTAAGCCTAACCCTAAGCCTAACCCTAACCCTAGGCTACCCTTGACTGCTTCTGCCTCCAATAGATTTCCTAAGCAGTAGTGTTTTAAGGAACAGCTTAAAAAGAGAATACTAATGTGATTTCTTTATAATGTGTGTGTTCCTTATATTATCTTAGTGTCTAAACTCTTCTCCATTGGTGGACCCCCAAATAATATTCCTTTACGTGCTAAGGGGTATCTAGAGAGTGGGATAGGTTTAATCACTACCCTAACCGTAACGCGTACCCTTACCCTAACCCCTACCCTAACCCTAACACGTACCCTAATCCTAACCCGTAACTTAAACCGAGCCCTAACCCTAACACTAACCCTAACCCTAACCCTAACCCATACCCTACGCCGTACCCGAAGCCCTCCCCGAAAACGTACCCTAAGCCGTACCCTAAGCCTAAACCTAAGCCTAACCCTAACCCTAGGCTACCCTTGACTGCTTCTGCCTCCAATAGATTTCCTAAGTACTAGTGTTTTAAGGAACAGCTTAAAAAGAGAATCCTAATGTGATTTCTTTATAATGTGTGTGTTCCTTATATTATCTTAGTGTCTAAAGTCTTCTCCATGGCTGGACCCCCAAATAATATTCCTTTATGTGCTAAGGGGTATCGAGAGAGTGGGATAGGTTTAATAACTATCCTAACCCTAACGTGTACCCTAAACCTAACCCCTACCCTAACCCTAACACGTACCCTAATCCTAACCCGTACCCTAAACCGAGCCCTAACCCTAACACTAACCCTAACCCTAACCCTAACCCATACCCTACGCCGTACCCGAAGCCCTCCCCGAACACGTACCCTAAGCCGTACCCTAAGCCTAACCCTAAGCCTAACCCCAACCCTAGGCTACCCTTGACTGCTTCTGCATCCAATAGATTTCCTAAGCACTAGTGTTTTAAGGAACAGCTTAAAACGAGAATCCTAATGTGATTTCTTTATAATGGGTGTGTTCCTTATCTTATCCTAGTGTCTAAACTCTTCTCCATGCCTGGACCCCCAAATAATATTCCTTTACGTGCTAAGGGGTATCTAGAGAGTGGGATAGGTTTAATAACTACCCTAAGCCTAACGCGTACCCTAACCCTAACCCCTACCCTAACCCTAACACGTACCCTAATCCTAAACCGTACCCTAAACCGAGCCCTAACCCTAACACTAACCATAACCCTAACCCTAACCCATACCCTACGCCGTACCCGAAGCCCTCCCCGAACCCGTACCATAAGCCTAACCCTAAGCCTAACCCTAACCCTAGGCTACCCTTGACTGCTTCTGCCTCCAATAGATTTCCTAAGCACTAGTGTTTTAAGGAACAGCTTAAAAAGAGAATCCTAATGTGATTTCTTTATAATGTGTGTGTTCCTTATATTATCTTAGTGTCTAAACTCTTCTCCATGGCTGGACCCCCAAATAATATTCCTTTACGTGCTAAGGGGTATCGAGAGAGTGGGATAGGTTTAATAACTACCCTAACCCTAACGCGTACCCTAACACTAAACCCTACCCTAACCCTAACACGTACCCTAATCCTAAAGCGTACCCTAAGCCGAGCCCTAACCCTAACACTAACTGTAACCCTAACCCTAACCCACACCCTACGCCGTACCCCAAGCCCTCCCCGAACACGTACCCTAAGCCGTACCCTAAGCCTAACCCTAAGCCTAACCGTAACCCTAGGCTACTCTTGACTGCTTCTGCCTCCATTAGATTTCCTAAGCACTAGTGTTTTAAGGAACAGCTTAAAAAGAGAATCCTAATGTGATTTCTTTATAATGTGTGTGTTCCTTATATTATCTTAGTGTCTAAACTCTTCTCCATGGCTGGACCCCCAAATAATATTCCTTTACGTGCTAAGGGGTAACTAGTGAGTGGAATAGGTTTAATAACTACCCTAACCCTAACGCATACCCTAACGCTAAGCCCTACCCTAACCCTAACACGTACCCTAATCCTAACCCGTACCCTAAACCGAGCCCTAACCCTAACACTAACCCTAACCCTAACCCTAACCCATACCCTACGCCGTACCCGAAGCCCTCCCCGAACCCGTACCCTAAGCCTTACCCTAAACCTAACCCTAAGCCTAACCCTAACCCTAGGCTACCCTTGACTGCTTCTGCCTCCAATAGATTTCCTAAGCACTAGTGTTTTAAGGAACAGCTTAAAAAGAGAATCCTAATGTGATTTCTTTATAATGTGTGTGTTCCTTATATTATCTTAGTGTCTAAACTCTTCTCCATGGCTGGACCCCCAAATAATATTCCTTTACGTGCTAAGGGGTATCTAGAGAGTGGGATAGGTTTAATAACTACCCTAACCCTAACGCGTACCCTAACCCTAAACCCTACCCTAACCCTAACACGTACCATAATCCTAAAGCGTACCCTAAACCGAGCCCTAAGCCTAACACTAACCGTAACCCTAACCCTAAACCATACCCTACGCCGTACCCCAAGCCCTCCCCGAACACGTACCCTAAGCCGTACCCTAAGCCTAACCCTAAGCCTAACCCTAACCCTAGGCTACCCTTGACTGCTTCTGCCTCCAATAGATTTCCTAAGCACTAGTGTTTTAAGGAACAGCTTAAAAAGAGAATCCTAATGTGATTTCTTTATAATGTGTGTGTTCCTTATATTATCTTAGTGTCTAAAGTCTTCTCCATGGCTGGACCCCCAAATAATATTCCTTTACGTGCTAAGGGGTATCTAGAGAGTGGGATAGGTTTAATAACTACCCTAAGCCTAACGCTTACCCTAACCCTAACCCCTACCCTAACCCTAACACGTACCCTAATCCTAACCCGTACCCTAAACCGAGCCCTAACCCTAACACTAACGCTAACCCTAACCCTAACCCATACCCTACGCCGTACCCGAAGCCCTCCCCGAACCCGTACCCTATGCCGTACCCTAAGCCTAACCCTAAGCCTAACCCTAACCCTAGGCTACCCTTGACTGCTTCTGCCTCCAATAGATTTCCTAAGCACTAGTGTTTTAAGGAACAGCTTAAAAAGAGAATCCTAATGTGATTTCTTTATAATGGGTGTGTTCCTTATCTTATCCTAGTGTCTAAACTCTTCTCCATGGCTGGACCCCCAAATAATATTCCTTTACGTGCTAAGGGGTAACTAGTGAGTGGGATAGGTTTAATAACTACCCTAACCCTAACGCATACCCTAACGCTAAGCCCTACCCTAACCCTAACACGTACCCTAATCCTAACCCGTACCCTAAACCGAGCCCTAACCCTAACACTAACCCTAACCCTAACCCTAACCCATACCCTACGCCGTACACGAAGCCCTCCCCGAACCCGTACCCTAAGCCTTACCCTAAAGCTAACCCTAAGCCTAACCCTAACCCTAGGCTACCCTTGACTGCTTCTGCCTCCAATAGATTTCCTAAGCACTAGTGTTTTAAGGAACAGCTTAAAAAGAGAATCCTAAAGTGATTTCTTTATAATGGGTGTGTTCCTTATCTAATCCTAGTTTTGAAACTCTTCTCCATGCCTGGACCCCCTAAATAATATTCCTTTACGTGCTAAGGGTTATCGAGAGAGTGGGACAGGTTTAATAACTACCCTAACCCTAACGCGTACCCTATCCCTAACCCCTACCCTAACCCTAACACGTACCCTAATCTTAACCCGTACCCTAAACCGAGCCCTAACCCTAACAGTAACCCTAACCCTAACCCTAACCCATACCCTACGCCGTACCCGAAGCCCTCCCCGAACCCCTACCCTAAACCGTACCCTAAGCCTAACCCTAAGCCTAACCCTAACCCTAGGCTACCCTTGACTGCTTCTGCCTCCAATAGATTTCCTAAGCACTAGTGTTTTAAGGAACAGCTTAAAAAGAGAATACTAATGTGATTTCTTTATAATGTGTGTGTTCCTTATATTATCTTAGTGTCTAAACTCTTCTCCATTGGTGGACCCCCAAATAATATTCCTTTACGTGCTAAGGGGTATCTAGAGAGTGGGATAGGTTTAATCACTACCCTAACCGTAACGCGTACCCTAACCCTAACCCCTACCCTAAGCCTAACACGTACCCTAATCCTAACCCGTAAGTTAAACCGAGCCCTAACCCTAACACTAACCCTAACCCTAACCCTAACCCATACCCTACGCCGTACCCGAAGCCCTCCCCGAAAACGTACCCTAAGCCGTACCCTAAGCCTAAACCTAAGCCTAACCCTAACCCTAGGCTACCCTTGACTGCTTCTGCCTCCAATAGATTTCCTAAGTACTAGTGTTTTAAGGAACAGCTTAAAAAGAGAATCCTAATGTGATTTCTTTATAATGTGTGTGTTCCTTATATTATCTTAGTGTCTAAAGTCTTCTCCATGGCTGGACCCCCAAATAATATTCCTTTATGTGCTAAGGGGTATCGAGAGAGTGGGATAGGTTTAATAACTAACCTAACCCTAACGTGTACCCTAAACCTAACCCCTACCCTAACCCTAACACGTACCCTAATCCTAACCCGTACCCTAAACCGAGCCCTAACCCTAACACTAACCCTAACCCTAACCCTAACCCATACCCTACGCCGTACCCGAAGCCCTCCCCGAACACGTACCCTAAGCCGTACCCTAAGCCTAACCCTAAGCCTAACCCCAACCCTAGGCTACCCTTGACTGCTTCTGCATCCAATAGATTTCCTAAGCACTAGTGTTTTAAGGAACAGCTTAAAACGAGAATCCTAATGTGATTTCTTTATAATGGGTGTGTTCCTTATCTTATCCTAGTGTCTAAACTCTTCTCCATGCCTGGACCCCCAAATAATATTCCTTTACGTGCTAAGGGGTATCTAGAGAGTGGGATAGGTTTAATAACTACCCTAAGCCTAACGCGTACCCTAACCCTAACCCCTACCCTAACCCTAACACGTACCCTAATCCTAAACCGTACCCTAAACCGAGCCCTAACCCTAACACTAACCATAACCCTAACCCTAACCCATACCCTACGCCGTACCCGAAGCCCTCCCCGAACCCGTACCATAAGCCTAACCCTAAGCCTAACCCTAACCCTAGGCTACCCTTGACTGCTTCTGCCTCCAATAGATTTCCTAAGCACTAGTGTTTTAAGGAACAGCTTAAAAAGAGAATCCTAATGTGATTTCTTTATAATGTGTGTGTTCCTTATATTATCTTAGTGTCTAAACTCTTCTCCATGGCTGGACCCCCAAATAATATTCCTTTACGTGCTAAGGGGTATCTACAGAGTGGGATAGGTTTAATAACTACCCTAACCCTAACGCGTAACCTAACCCTAAACCCTACCCTAACCCTAACACGTACCCTAATCCTAAAGCGTACCCTAAGCCGAGCCCTAACCCTAACACTAACTGTAACCCTAACCCTAACCCATACCCTACGCCGTACCCCAAGCCCTCCCCGAACACGTACCCTAAGCCGTACCCTAAGCCTAACCCTAAGCCTAACCGTAACCCTAGGCTACTCTTGACTGCTTCTGCCTCCAATAGATTTCCTAAGCACTAGTGTTTTAAGGAACAGCTTAAAAAGAGAATCCTAATGTGATTTCTTTATAATGTGTGTGTTCCTTATATTATCTTAGTGTCTAAACTCTTCTCCATGGCTGGACCCCCAAATAATATTCCTTTACGTGCTAAGGGGTAACTAGTGAGTGGAATAGGTTTAATAACTACCCTAACCCTAATGCATACCCTAACGCTAAGCCCTACCCTAACCCTAACACGTACCCTAATCCTAACCCGTACCCTAAACCGAGCCCTAACCCTAACACTAACCCTAACCCTAACCCTAACCCATACCCTACGCCGTACCCGAAGCCCTCCCCGAACCCGTACCCTAAGCCTTACCCTAAACCTAACCCTAAGCCTAACCCTAACCCTAGGCTACCCTTGACTGCTTCTGCCTCCAATAGATTTCCTAAGCACTAGTGTTTTAAGGAACAGCTTAAAAAGAGAATCCTAAAGTGATTTCTTTATAATGGGTGTGTTCCTTATCTAATCCTAGTTTTGAAACTCTTCTCCATGCCTGGACCCCCTAAATAATATTCCTTTACGTGCTAAGGGTTATCGAGAGAGTGGGACAGGTTTAATAACTACCCTAACCCTAACGCGTACCCTAACCCTAACCCCTACCCTAACCCTAACACGTACCCTAATCCTAACCCGTACCCTAAACCGAGCCCTAACCCTAACACTAACCCTAACCCTAACCCTAACCCATACCCTACGCCGTACCCGAAGCCCTCCCCGAACCCGTACCCTAAGCCTAACCCTAAGCCTAACCCTAACCCTAGGCTACCCTTGACTGCTTCTGCCTCCAATAGATTTCCTAAGCACTAGTGTTTTAAGGAACAGCTTAAAAAGAGAATCCTAATGTGATTTCTTTATAATGTGTGTGTTCCTTATATTATCTTAGTGTCTAAAGTCTTCTCCATGGCTGGACCCCCAAATAATATTCCTTTACGTGCTAAGGGGTATCTAGAGAGTGGGATAGGTTGAATAACTACCCTAAGCCTAACGCGTACCCTAACCCTAACCCCTACCCTAACCCTAACACGTACCCTAATCCTAACCCGTACCCTAAACCGAGCCCTAATCCTAACACTAACGCTAACCCTAACCCTAACCCATACCCTACGCCGTACCCGAAGCCCTCCCCGAACCCGTACCCTAAGCCGTACCCTAAGCCTAACCCTAAGCCTAACCCTAACCCTAGGCTACCCTTGACTGCTTCTGCCTCCAATAGATTTCCTAAGCACTAGTGTTTTAAGGAACAGCTTAAAAACAGAATCCTAATGTGATTTCTTTATAATGGGTGTGTTCCTTATCTTATCCTAGTGTCTAAACTCTTCTCCATGGCTGGACCCCCAAATAATATTCCTTTACGTGCTAATGTTTATCTAGAGAGTATGATAGGTTTAGTAACTAACCTAACCCTAACACGTACCCTAACCCTAACCCCTACCCTAACACTAACGCGTACCCTAACCCTAACCCCTACCCTAACCCTAACACGTACCCTAATCCTAACCCGTACCCTAAACCGAGCCCTAACCCTAACACTAACCCTAACCCTAACCCTAACCCATACCCTACGCCGTACCCGAAGCCCTCCCCGAACCCGTACCCTAAGCCTTACCCTAAAGCTAACCCTAAGCCTAACCCTAACCCTAGGCTACCCTTGACTGCTTCTGCCTCCAATAGATTTCCTAAGCACTAGTGTTTTAAGGAACAGCTTAAAAAGAGAATCCTAATGTGATTTCTTTATAATGTGTGTGTTCCTTATATTATCTTAGTGTCTAAACTCTTCTCCATGGCTGGACCCCCAAATAATATTCCTTTACGTGCTAAGGGGTATCTAGAGAGTGGGATAGGTTTAATAACTACCCTAACCCTAACGCGTACCCTAACCCTAAACCCTACCCTAACCCTAACACGTACCATAATCCTAAAGCGTACCCTAAACCGAGCCCTAACCCTAACACTAACCGTAACCCTAACCCTAAACCATACCCTACGCCGTACCCCAAGCCCTCCCCGAACACGTACCCTAAGCCGTACCCTAAGCCTAACCCTAAGCCTAACCCTAACCCTAGGCTACCCTTGACTGCTTCTGCCTCCAATAGATTTCCTAAGCACTAGTGTTTTAAGGAACAGCTTAAAAAGAGAATCCTAATGTGATTTCTTTATAATGTGTGTGTTCCTTATCTTATCCTAGTGTCTAAACTCTTCTCCATGGCTGGACCCCCAAATAATATTCCTTTACGTGCTAAGGGGTAACTAGTGAGTGGGATAGGTTTAATAACTACCCTAACCCTAACGCATACCCTAACGCTAAGCCCTACCCTAACCCTAACACGTACCCTAATCCTAACCCGTACCCTAAACCGAGCCCTAACCCTAACACTAACCCTAACCCTAACCCTAACCCATACCCTACGCCGTACCCGAAGCCCTCCCCGAACCCGTACCCTAAGCCTTACCCTAAACCTAACCCTAAGCCTAACCCTAACCCTAGGCTACCCTTGACTGCTTCTGCCTCCAATAGATTTCCTAAGCACTAGTGTTTTAAGGAACAGCTTAAAAAGAGAATCCTAAAGTGATTTCTTTATAATGGGTGTGTTCCTTATCTAATCCTAGTTTTGAAACTCTTCTCCATGCCTGGACCCCCTAAATAATATTCCTTTACGTGCTAAGGGTTATCGAGAGAGTGGGACAGGTTTAATAACTCCCCTAACCCTAACGCGTACCCTATCCCTAACCCCTACCCTAACCCTAACACGTACCCTAATCTTAACCCGTACCCTAAACCGAGCCCTAACCCTAACAGTAACCCTAACCCTAACCCTAACCCATACCCTACGCCATACCCGAAGCCCTCCCCGAACCCCTACCCTAAACCGTACCCTAAGCCTAACCCTAAGCCTAACCCTAACCCTAGACTATCCTTGACTGCTTCTGCCTCCAATAGATTTCCTAAGCAGTAGTGTTTTAAGGAACAGCTTAAAAAGAGAATACTAATGTGATTTCTTTATAATGTGTGTGTTCCTTATATTATCTTAGTGTCTAAACTCTTCTCCATTGGTGGACCCCCAAATAATATTCCTTTACGTGCTAAGGGGTATCTAGAGAGTGGGATAGGTTTAATCACTACCCTAACCGTAACGCGTACCCTTACCCTAACCCCTACCCTAACCCTAACACGTACCCTAATCCTAACCCGTAACTTAAACCGAGCCCTAACCCTAACACTAACCCTAACCCTAACCCTAACCCATACCCTACGCCGTACCCGAAGCCCTCCCCGAAAACGTACCCTAAGCCGTACCCTAAGCCTAAACCTAAGCCTAACCCTAACCCTAGGCTACCCTTGACTGCTTCTGCCTCCAATAGATTTCCTAAGTACTAGTGTTTTAAGGAACAGCTTAAAAAGAGAATCCTAATGTGATTTCTTTATAATGTGTGTGTTCCTTATATTATCTTAGTGTCTAAAGTCTTCTCCATGGCTGGACCCCCAAATAATATTCCTTTATGTGCTAAGGGGTATCGAGAGAGTGGGATAGGTTTAATAACTATCCTAACCCTAACGTGTACCCTAAACCTAACCCCTACCCTAACCCTAACACGTACCCTAATCCTAACCCGTACCCTAAACCGAGCCCTAACCCTAACACTAACCCTAACCCTAACCCTAACCCATACCCTACGCCGTACCCGAAGCCCTCCCCGAACACGTACCCTAAGCCGTACCCTAAGCCTAACCCTAAGCCTAACCCCAACCCTAGGCTACCCTTGACTGCTTCTGCATCCAATAGATTTCCTAAGCACTAGTGTTTTAAGGAACAGCTTAAAACGAGAATCCTAATGTGATTTCTTTATAATGGGTGTGTTCCTTATCTTATCCTAGTGTCTAAACTCTTCTCCATGCCTGGACCCCCAAATAATATTCCTTTACGTGCTAAGGGGTATCTAGAGAGTGGGATAGGTTTAATAACTACCCTAAGCCTAACGCGTACCCTAACCCTAACCCCTACCCTAACCCTAACACGTACCCTAATCCTAAACCGTACCCTAAACCGAGCCCTAACCCTAACACTAACCATAACCCTAACCCTAACCCATACCCTACGCCGTACCCGAAGCCCTCCCCGAACCCGTACCATAAGCCTAACCCTAAGCCTAACCCTAACCCTAGGCTACCCTTGACTGCTTCTGCCTCCAATAGATTTCCTAAGCACTAGTGTTTTAAGGAACAGCTTAAAAAGAGAATCCTAATGTGATTTCTTTATAATGTGTGTGTTCCTTATATTATCTTAGTGTCTAAACTCTTCTCCATGGCTGGACCCCCAAATAATATTCCTTTACGTGCTAAGGGGTATCGAGAGAGTGGGATAGGTTTAATAACTACCCTAACCCTAACGCGTACCCTAACCCTAAACCCTACCCTAACCCTAACACGTACCCTAATCCTAAAGCGTACCCTAAGCCGAGCCCTAACCCTAACACTAACTGTAACCCTAACCCTAACCCACACCCTACGCCGTACCCCAAGCCCTCCCCGAACACGTACCCTAAGCCGTACCCTAAGCCTAACCCTAAGCCTAACCGTAACCCTAGGCTACTCTTGACTGCTTCTGCCTCCATTAGATTTCCTAAGCACTAGTGTTTTAAGGAACAGCTTAAAAAGAGAATCCTAATGTGATTTCTTTATAATGTGTGTGTTCCTTATATTATCTTAGTGTCTAAACTCTTCTCCATGGCTGGACCCCCAAATAATATTCCTTTACGTGCTAAGGGGTAACTAGTGAGTGGAATAGGTTTAATAACTACCCTAACCCTAACGCATACCCTAACGCTAAGCCCTACCCTAACCCTAACACGTACCCTAATCCTAACCCGTACCCTAAACCGAGCCCTAACCCTAACACTAACCCTAACCCTAACCCTAACCCATACCCTACGCCGTACCCGAAGCCCTCCCCGAACCCGTACCCTAAGCCTTACCCTAAACCTAACCCTAAGCCTAACCCTAACCCTAGGCTACCCTTGACTGCTTCTGCCTCCAATAGATTTCCTAAGCACTAGTGTTTTAAGGAACAGCTTAAAAACAGAATCCTAATGTGATTTCTTTATAATGGGTGTGTTCCTTATCTTATCCTAGTGTCTAAACTCTTCTCCATGGCTGGACCCCCAAATAATATTCCTTTACGTGCTAATGTTTATCTAGAGAGTATGATAGGTTTAGTAACTAACCTAACCCTAACACGTACCCTAACCCTAACCCCTACCCTAACACTAACGCGTACCCTAACCCTAACCCCTACCCTAACCCTAACACGTACCCTAATCCTAACCCGTACCCTAAACCGAGCCCTAACCCTAACACTAACCCTAACCCTAACCCTAACCCATACCCTACGCCGTACCCGAAGCCCTCCCCGAACCCGTACCCTAAGCCTTACCCTAAAGCTAACCCTAAGCCTAACCCTAACCCTAGGCTACCCTTGACTGCTTCTGCCTCCAATAGATTTCCTAAGCACTAGTGTTTTAAGGAACAGCTTAAAAAGAGAATCCTAATGTGATTTCTTTATAATGTGTGTGTTCCTTATATTATCTTAGTGTCTAAACTCTTCTCCATGGCTGGACCCCCAAATAATATTCCTTTACGTGCTAAGGGGTATCTAGAGAGTGGGATAGGTTTAATAACTACCCTAACCCTAACGCGTACCCTAACCCTAAACCCTACCCTAACCCTAACACGTACCATAATCCTAAAGCGTACCCTAAACCGAGCCCTAACCCTAACACTAACCGTAACCCTAACCCTAAACCATACCCTACGCCGTACCCCAAGCCCTCCCCGAACACGTACCCTAAGCCGTACCCTAAGCCTAACCCTAAGCCTAACCCTAACCCTAGGCTACCCTTGACTGCTTCTGCCTCCAATAGATTTCCTAAGCACTAGTGTTTTAAGGAACAGCTTAAAAAGAGAATCCTAATGTGATTTCTTTATAATGTGTGTGTTCCTTATCTTATCCTAGTGTCTAAACTCTTCTCCATGGCTGGACCCCCAAATAATATTCCTTTACGTGCTAAGGGGTAACTAGTGAGTGGGATAGGTTTAATAACTACCCTAACCCTAACGCATACCCTAACGCTAAGCCCTACCCTAACCCTAACACGTACCCTAATCCTAACCCGTACCCTAAACCGAGCCCTAACCCTAACACTAACCCTAACCCTAACCCTAACCCATACCCTACGCCGTACCCGAAGCCCTCCCCGAACCCGTACCCTAAGCCTTACCCTAAACCTAACCCTAAGCCTAACCCTAACCCTAGGCTACCCTTGACTGCTTCTGCCTCCAATAGATTTCCTAAGCACTAGTGTTTTAAGGAACAGCTTAAAAAGAGAATCCTAAAGTGATTTCTTTATAATGGGTGTGTTCCTTATCTAATCCTAGTTTTGAAACTCTTCTCCATGCCTGGACCCCCTAAATAATATTCCTTTACGTGCTAAGGGTTATCGAGAGAGTGGGACAGGTTTAATAACTCCCCTAACCCTAACGCGTACCCTATCCCTAACCCCTACCCTAACCCTAACACGTACCCTAATCTTAACCCGTACCCTAAACCGAGCCCTAACCCTAACAGTAACCCTAACCCTAACCCTAACCCATACCCTACGCCATACCCGAAGCCCTCCCCGAACCCCTACCCTAAACCGTACCCTAAGCCTAACCCTAAGCCTAACCCTAACCCTAGGCTACCCTTGACTGCTTCTGCCTCCAATAGATTTCCTAAGCAGTAGTGTTTTAAGGAACAGCTTAAAAAGAGAATACTAATGTGATTTCTTTATAATGTGTGTGTTCCTTATATTATCTTAGTGTCTAAACTCTTCTCCATTGGTGGGACCCCCAAATAATATTCCTTTACGTGCTAAGGGGTATCTAGAGAGTGGGATAGGTTTAATCACTACCCTAACCGTAACGCGTACCCTTACCCTAACCCCTACCCTAACCCTAACACGTACCCTAATCCTAACCCGTAACTTAAACCGAGCCCTAACCCTAACACTAACCCTAACCCCTAACCCTAACCCCATACCCTACGCCGTACCCGAAGCCCTCCCCGAAAACGTACCCTAAGCCGTACCCTAAGCCTAAACCTAAGCCTAACCCTAACCCTAGGCTACCCTTGACTGCTTCTGCCTCCAATAGATTTCCTAAGTACTAGTGTTTTAAGGAACAGCTTAAAAAGAGAATCCTAATGTGATTTCTTTATAATGTGTGTGTTCCTTATATTATCTTAGTGTCTAAAGTCTTCTCCATGGCTGGACCCCCAAATAATATTCCTTTATGTGCTAAGGGTATCGAGAGTGGGATAGGTTTAATAACTATCCTAACCCTAACGTGTACCCTAAACCTAACCCCTACCCTAACCCTAACACGTACCCTAATCCTAACCCGTACCCTAAACCGAGCCCTAACCCTAACACTAACCCTAACCCTAACCCTAACCCATACCCTACGCCGTACCCGAAGCCCTCCCCGAACACGTACCCTAAGCCGTACCCTAAGCCTAACCCTAAGCCTAACCCCAACCCTAGGCTACCCTTGACTGCTTCTGCATCCAATAGATTTCCTAAGCACTAGTGTTTTAAGGAACAGCTTAAAACGAGAATCCTAATGTGATTTCTTTATAATGGGTGTGTTCCTTATCTTATCCTAGTGTCTAAACTCTTCTCCATGCCTGGACCCCCAAATAATATTCCTTTACGTGCTAAGGGGTATCTAGAGAGTGGGATAGGTTTAATAACTACCCTAAGCCTAACGCGTACCCTAACCCTAACCCCTACCCTAACCCTAACACGTACCCTAATCCTAAAACCGTACCCTAAACCGAGCCCTAACCCTAACACTAACCATAACCCTAACCCTAACCCATACCCTACGCCGTACCCGAAGCCCTCCCCGAACCCGTACCATAAGCCTAACCCTAAGCCTAACCCTAACCCTAGGCTACCCTTGACTGCTTCTGCCTCCAATAGATTTCCTAAGCACTAGTGTTTTAAGGAACAGCTTAAAAAGAGAATCCTAATGTGATTTCTTTATAATGTGTGTGTTCCTTATATTATCTTAGTGTCTAAACTCTTCTCCATGGCTGGACCCCCAAATAATATTCTTTACGTGCTAAGGGGTATCGAGAGAGTGGGATAGGTTTAATAACTACCCTAACCCTAACGCGTACCCTAACCCTAAACCCTACCCTAACCCTAACACGTACCCTAATCCTAAAGCGTACCCTAAGCCGGAGCCCTAACCCTAACACTAACTGTAACCCTAACCCTAACCCACACCCTACGCCGTACCCCAAGCCCTCCCGAACACGTACCCTAAGCCGTACCCTAAGCCTAACCCTAAGCCTAACCGTAACCCTAGGCTACTCTTGACTGCTTCTGCCTCCATTAGATTTCCTAAGCACTAGTGTTTTAAGGAACAGCTTAAAAGAGAATCC
>NW_028124530.1:0-66591 GCF_965194825.1 Balaenoptera physalus
GAAGTCAATAAGAGGAGGGGAGTTGTACTCACTCTTTAAAAAAAAAAAGGAAAAGAAAAAAAAGGACATACCTAAAGCTTAGTATAAGGAATTATTAGCCACATACAAATTCAAATTCAAAAAGGTTTCAGCTCACACCAGTCATTACCATCAGCAAAATGTCTACAAACTATAAATGCTGAAGGGGTTTTAGAGATCTGTGTACCTTCTAGCTGCTGGTGGGATGTAAAGTGGCAACAGCACTAACGCAAACTGAATGGAGCTGCTTGAAAAGGTAAAAATTGAGCTACCATATGATGCGGCAGGGCACCTTTTGGGCCTATAACCTAAGACCACCAGATTCGGAAAGAGAGAGGCAGGCAAATGTGCATTGCAACAATATTGAAATAGCCAAGACATGGAAGCAAAAAAAAGGTCCATAAACAGATGAATGGACAAAGACGAAGTGGGATACGTACCAAATGGAATAGTAGCCTCGGAAAAAAAATGAACAATGCCGTTTTCAGGACTACAGTTGAGCCTAGAAATAATCATATAAGGTTAAGTAAGTCAAAAGGGTATGACAAATATCCTAGGACATCATTTATACATGTTATCCTAAGATTGCTACCAATGAACATATTTCCACAGAAAAAGACACTCACAGACTTATCAAATAAACTAATGGCTACCAAAATGAAAGGTGGGAGGATGGGTAAATTAGGACTATGAGGTTAAAATACATATACTAATGTATGTTAAATGTATATAAACATATAACATATGAAATATATAAATTATATAATCACCAATACCTTTAAAATATACATTCTGTAATCACATACATGCTAACAGGTTCGAAGATGAACAGACATATGTATGAATCATTGAGCAGATTCTGTACAGCCAGAAAACCACAACACTCTAATCAAATTTACTCCGATAAGAAATAGAAATTAAATTTAAAAAACAAACATAAGTTAGGAGACATAAACTTCTGGGGGCTTGTCCCAGCACATTGCACTCTAATTTACAAGCTCGGAACACTACCTCCAGGAAGACTGTGTTGTCCTAGTAACAAGACTTGAGAACGTAATAATGCTGCCGCCTTGTGGCTGCTTCCCACAACAGTAGCTTTAAACCCAGTGCCAATGGTTTCTTATATAGTCACAAGGACTGCAGGGCTGTAAAAGACACAGGCCCTCAAAAAATGCCCTGGGGTATGGAATTGGCAAGAAAATTCAACACATGAGAAATTTTCAAGAAGTCAATAAGAGGAGGGAAGTTGTAGTCACTCTTTAAAAAAAAAGGAAAAGAAAAAAAGGACATGCCTAAAGCTCAGCATAAGGAATTATTAGCCACATGCGTATCCAACCTCCAAAAAGGTTTCAGCTCACACCAGTCATGACCATCAGCAAAAAGTCTACAAACTATAAATGCTGAAGGGGTTTTAGAGAACTGTGTACCTTCTAGCTGCTGGTGGGATGTAAAGTGGTAACAGCAGTAACGCAAACTGAATCGAGCTGCTTGAAAAGGTAAACATTGAGCTACCATATGATGCGGCAGGGCACATTTTGGGCCTATAACCTAAGACCACCGGAATCGGAAAGACAGAGGCAGGCAAATGTGCACTGCAACAATACTGAAATAGCCAAGACATGGAAGCAAAAAAAAAGGTCCATAAACAGATGAATGGACAAAGACGAAGTGGGATACGTACCAAATGGAATAGTAGCCTCGGGAAAAAAATGAACAATGCCGTTTTCAGGACTACAGTTGAGCCTAGAAATAATCATATAAGGTTAAGTAAGTCAAAAGGGTATGACAAATATCCTATGACATCATTTATACATGTTATCCTAAGATTGCTACCAATGAACATATTTCCACAGAAAAAGACACTCACAGACTTATCAAATAAACTAATTGCTAGCCAAAATGAAAGGTGGGAGGATGGGTAAATTAGGACAATGGGGTTAAAATACATATACTAATGTATGTTAAATGTATATAAACATATAACATATGAAATATATAAATTATATAATCACCAATACCTTTAAAATATACATTCTGTAATCACATACATGCTAACAGGTTCCGAAGATGAACAGATATATGTATGAATCATTGAACAGATTCTGTACAGCCAGACAATCAAAACACTCTAATCAAATTTACTCCGATAAAAAATACAAATTAAATTTAAAAAACAAACATAAGTAAGGAGACATAAACTTCTGGGGGCTTGTCCCAGCACATTGCACTCTAATTTAAAAGCTCGGAACACTACCTCCAGGAAGACTCTGTTGTCCTAGTAACAAGACTTGAGAACGTAATAATGCTGCCGCCTTGTGGCTGTCTCCAAAAACAGCACCTTTAAACCCAGTGCCAATGGTTGCTTATATAGTCACAAGGACTGCACGGTTGTAAATGACACAGGCACTCAAAAAATGCCCTGGGGTAGGGAATAGGCAAGAAAATTCAACACATAAGAAACTTTTCAAGAAATCAATAAGAGGAGGGAAGTTGTACTCACTCATTTTAAAAAAAAGGAAAAGAAAAAATAGGACATGCCTAAAGCTCAGCATAAGGAATTATTAGCCACATGCGTATCCAACCTCCAAAAAGGTTTCAGCTCACACCAGTCATGACCATCAGCAAAAAGTCTACAAACTATAAATGCTGAAGGGGTTTTAGAGAACTGTGTACCTTCTAGCTGCTGGTGGGATGTAAAGTGGTAACAGCAGTAACGCAAACTGAATCGAGCTGCTTGAAAAGGTAAACATTGAGCTACCATATGATGCGGCAGGGCACATTTTGGGCCTATAACCTAAGACCACCGGAATCGGAAAGACAGAGGCAGGCAAATGTGCACTGCAACAATACTGAAATAGCCAAGACATGGAAGCAAAAAAAAAGGTCCATAAACAGATGAATGGACAAAGACGAAGTGGGATACGTACCAAATGGAATAGTCGCCTCTGGAAAAAAATGAACAATGCCGTTTTCAGGACTAGAGTTGAGCCTAGAAATAATCATATAAGGTTAAGTAAGTCAAAAGGGTATGACAAATATCCTATGATATCATTTATACATGTTATCCTAAGATTGCTACCAATGAACATATTTCCACTGAAAAAGACACTCACAGACTTATCAAATAAACTAATGGTTAGCCAAAATGAAAGGTGGGGGGATGGGTAAATTAGGAGTATGGGGTTAACATACATATACTAATATAAGTTAAATGTATATAAACATATAACATATAAATGATATGAATTATATAATCACCAATACCTTCAAAATATACATTCTGTAATCACATACATGGTAACAGGATCCGAAGATGAACAGACATATGTATGAATCATTGAACAGATTCTGTACAGCCAGACAATCAAAACACTGTAATCAAATTTACTCCGATAAAAAATACAAATTAAATTTAAAAAACAAACATAAGTAAGGAGACATAAACTTCTGGGGGCTTGTCCCAGCACATTGCACTCTAATTTAAAAGCTCGGAACACTACCTCCAGGAAGACTCTGTTGTCCTAGTAACAAGACTTGAGAACGTAATAATGCTGCCGCCTTGTGGCTGTCTCCAAAAACAGCACCTTTAAACCCAGTGCCAATGGTTGCTTATATAGTCACAAGGACTGCACGGTTGTAAATGACACAGGCACTCAAAAAATGCCCTGGGGTAGGGAATAGGCAAGAAAATTCAACACATAAGAAACTTTTCAAGAAATCAATAAGAGGAGGGAAGTTGTACTCACTCTTTTTAAAAAAAAGGAAAAGAAAAAATAGGACATGCCTAAAGCTCAGCATAAGGAATTATTAGCCACATGCGTATCCAACCTCCAAAAAGGTTTCAGCTCACACCAGTCATGACCATCAGCAAAAAGTCTACAAACTATAAATGCTGAAGGGGTTTTAGAGAAGTGTGTACCTTCTAGCTGCTGGTGGGATATAAAGTCGTAACAGCACTAATGGAAACTGAATCGAGCTGCTTGAAAACGTAAAAATTGAGCTACCATATGATGCGGCAGGGCACCTTTTGGGCCTATAACCTAAGACCACCAGAATCGGAAAGACAGAGGCAGGCAAATGTGCACTGCAACAATACTGAAATAGCAAAGACATGGAAGGAAAAAAAAGGTCCATAAACAGGTGAATGGACAAAGAAGAAGTGGTATATGCACAGAATGGAAGAGTAGCCTCAGGAAAAAAATGAACAATGCCGTTTTCAGGAATAGAGTTGAGACTAGAAATAATCATATAAGGTTAAGTAAGACAAAAGGGTATTACAAATATCCTATGATATTATTTATACAAGTTTTCCTAAGATTGCTACCAATGAACATATTTCCACAGAAAAAGACACTCACAGACTTATCAAATAAACTAATGGTTAGCCAAAATGAAAGGTGGGAGGATGGGTAAATTAGGACTATGGGGTTAACATACATATACTAATGTAAGTTAAATGTATATAAACATATAACATATAAATGATATGAATTATATATTCACCAATACCTTCAAAATATACATTCTGTAATCACATACATGGTAACAGGATCCGAAGATGAACAGACATATGTGTGAATCATTGAGCAGATTCTGTACAGCCAGACAATCAAAACACTCTAATCAAATTTACTCCGATAAGAAAGACAAATTAAATTTAAAAAACAAACATAAGTAAGGAGACATAAACTTCTGGGGGCTTGTCCCAGCACATTGCACTCTAATTTACAAGCTCGGAACACTACCTCCAGGAAGACTCTGTTGTCCTAGTAACAAGACTTGAGAACGTAATAATGCTGCCGCCTTGTGGCTGTCTCCCAAAACAGCAGCTTTAAACCCAGTGACAATGGTTGCTTATATAGTCACAAGGACTGCAGGGCTGTAAATGACACAGGCCCTCAAAAATTGCCCTGGGGTAGGGAATAGGCAAGAAAATCCAACACATGAGAAATTTTTCAAGAAGTCAATAAGAGGAGGGGAGTTGTACTCACTCTTTAAAAAAAAAAAGGAAAAGAAAAAAAAGGACATACCTAAAGCTTAGTATAAGGAATTATTAGCCACATACAAATTCAAATTCAAAAAGGTTTCAGCTCACACCAGTCATTACCATCAGCAAAATGTCTACAAACTATAAATGCTGAAGGGGTTTTAGAGATCTGTGTACCTTCTAGCTGCTGGTGGGATGTAAAGTGGCAACAGCACTAACGCAAACTGAATGGAGCTGCTTGAAAAGGTAAAAATTGAGCTACCATATGATGCGGCAGGGCACCTTTTGGGCCTATAACCTAAGACCACCAGATTCGGAAAGAGAGAGGCAGGCAAATGTGCATTGCAACAATATTGAAATAGCCAAGACATGGAAGCAAAAAAAAGGTCCATAAACAGATGAATGGACAAAGACGAAGTGGGATACGTACCAAATGGAATAGTAGCCTCGGGAAAAAAATGAACAATGCCGTTTTCAGGACTACAGTTGAGCCTAGAAATAATCATATAAGGTTAAGTAAGTCAAAAGGGTATGACAAATATCCTAGAACATCATTTATACATGTTATCCTAAGATTGCTACCAATGAACATATTTCCACAGAAAAAGACACTCACAGACTTATCAAATAAACTAATGGCTACCAAAATGAAAGGTGGGAGGATGGGTAAATTAGGACTATGGGGTTAAAATACATATACTAATGTATGTTAAATGTATATAAACATATAACATATGAAATATATAAATTATATAATCACCAATACCTTTAAAATATACATTCTGTAATCACATACATGCTAACAGGTTCGAAGATGAACAGACATATGTATGAATCATTGAGCAGATTCTGTACAGCCAGAAAACCACAACACTCTAATCAAATTTACTCCGATAAGAAATAGAAATTAAATTTAAAAAACAAACATAAGTTAGGAGACATAAACTTCTGGGGGCTTGTCCCAGCACATTGCACTCTAATTTACAAGCTCGGAACACTACCTCCAGGAAGACTGTGTTGTCCTAGTAACAAGACTTGAGAACGTAATAATGCTGCCGCCTTGTGGCTGCTTCCCACAACAGTAGCTTTAAACCCAGTGCCAATGGTTGCTTATATAGTCACAAGGACTGCAGGGCTGTAAAAGACACAGGCCCTCAAAAAATGCCCTGGGGTATGGAATTGGCAAGAAAATTCAACACATGAGAAATTTTCAAGAAGTCAATAAGAGGAGGGAAGTTGTAGTCACTCTTTAAAAAAAAAGGAAAAGAAAAAAAGGACATGCCTAAAGCTCAGCATAAGGAATTATTAGCCACATGCGTATCCAACCTCCAAAAAGGTTTCAGCTCACACCAGTCATGACCATCAGCAAAAAGTCTACAAACTATAAATGCTGAAGGGGTTTTAGAGAACTGTGTACCTTCTAGCTGCTGGTGGGATGTAAAGTGGTAACAGCAGTAACGCAAACTGAATCGAGCTGCTTGAAAAGGTAAACATTGAGCTACCATATGATGCGGCAGGGCACATTTTGGGCCTATAACCTAAGACCACCGGAATCGGAAAGACAGAGGCAGGCAAATGTGCACTGCAACAATACTGAAATAGCCAAGACATGGAAGCAAAAAAAAAGGTCCATAAACAGATGAATGGACAAAGACGAAGTGGGATACGTACCAAATGGAATAGTAGCCTCGGGAAAAAAATGAACAATGCCGTTTTCAGGACTACAGTTGAGCCTAGAAATAATCATATAAGGTTAAGTAAGTCAAAAGGGGATGACAAATATCCTATGACATCATTTATACATGTTATCCTAAGATTGCTACCAATGAACATATTTCCACAGAAAAAGACACTCACAGACTTATCAAATAAACTAATTGCTAGCCAAAATGAAAGGTGGGAGGATGGGTAAATTAGGACAATGGGGTTAAAATACATATACTAATGTATGTTAAATGTATATAAACATATAACATATGAAATATATAAATTATATAATCACCAATACCTTTAAAATATACATTCTGTAATCACATACATGCTAACAGGTTCCGAAGATGAACAGATATATGTATGAATCATTGAACAGATTCTGTACAGCCAGACAATCAAAACACTCTAATCAAATTTACTCCGATAAAAAATACAAATTAAATTTAAAAAACAAACATAAGTAAGGAGACATAAACTTCTGGGGGCTTGTCCCAGCACATTGCACTCTAATTTAAAAGCTCGGAACACTACCTCCAGGAAGACTCTGTTGTCCTAGTAACAAGACTTGAGAACGTAATAATGCTGCCGCCTTGTGGCTGTCTCCAAAAACAGCACCTTTAAACCCAGTGCCAATGGTTGCTTATATAGTCACAAGGACTGCACGGTTGTAAATGACACAGGCACTCAAAAAATGCCCTGGGGTAGGGAATAGGCAAGAAAATTCAACACATAAGAAACTTTTCAAGAAATCAATAAGAGGAGGGAAGTTGTACTCACTCATTTTAAAAAAAAGGAAAAGAAAAAATAGGACATGCCTAAAGCTCAGCATAAGGAATTATTAGCCACATGCGTATCCAACCTCCAAAAAGGTTTCAGCTCACACCAGTCATGACCATCAGCAAAAAGTCTACAAACTATAAATGCTGAAGGGGTTTTAGAGAACTGTGTACCTTCTAGCTGCTGGTGGGATGTAAAGTGGTAACAGCAGTAACGCAAACTGAATCGAGCTGCTTGAAAAGGTAAACATTGAGCTACCATATGATGCGGCAGGGCACATTTTGGGCCTATAACCTAAGACCACCGGAATCGGAAAGACAGAGGCAGGCAAATGTGCACTGCAACAATACTGAAATAGCCAAGACATGGAAGCAAAAAAAAAGGTCCATAAACAGATGAATGGACAAAGACGAAGTGGGATACGTACCAAATGGAATAGTCGCCTCTGGAAAAAAATGAACAATGCCCTTTTCAGGACTAGAGTTGAGCCTAGAAATAATCATATAAGGTTAAGTAAGTCAAAAGGGTATGACAAATATCCTATGATATCATTTATACATGTTATCCTAAGATTGCTACCAATGAACATATTTCCACTGAAAAAGACACTCACAGACTTATCAAATAAACTAATGGTTAGCCAAAATGAAAGGTGGGGGGATGGGTAAATTAGGAGTATGGGGTTAACATACATATACTAATATAAGTTAAATGTATATAAACATATAACATATAAATGATATGAATTATATAATCACCAATACCTTCAAAATATACATTCTGTAATCACATACATGGTAACAGGATCCGAAGATGAACAGACATATGTATGAATCATTGAACAGATTCTGTACAGCCAGACAATCAAAACACTCTAATCAAATTTACTCCGATAAAAAATACAAATTAAATTTAAAAAACAAACTTAAGTAAGGAGACATAAACTTCTGGGGGCTTGTCCCAGCACATTGCACTCTAATTTAAAAGCTCGGAACACTACCTCCAGGAAGACTCTGTTGTCCTAGTAACAAGACTTGAGAACGTAATAATGCTGCCGCCTTGTGGCTGTCTCCAAAAACAGCACCTTTAAACCCAGTGCCAATGGTTGCTTATATAGTCACAAGGACTGCACGGTTGTAAATGACACAGGCACTCAAAAAATGCCCTGGGGTAGGGAATAGGCAAGAAAATTCAACACATAAGAAACTTTTCAAGAAATCAATAAGAGGAGGGAAGTTGTACTCACTCTTTTTAAAAAAAAGGAAAAGAAAAAATAGGACATGCCTAAAGCTCAGCATAAGGAATTATTAGCCACATGCGTATCCAACCTCCAAAAAGGTTTCAGCTCACACCAGTCATGACCATCATTAAAAAGTCTACAAACTATAAATGCTGAAGGGGTTTTAGAGAAGTGTGTACCTTCTAGCTGCTGGTGGGTTATAAAGTCGTAACAGCACTAATGCAAACTGAATCGAGCTGCTTGAAAACGTAAAAATTGAGCTACCATATGATGCGGCAGGGCACCTTTTGGGCCTATAACCTAAGACCACCAGAATCGGAAAGACAGAGGCAGGCAAATGTGCACTGCAACAATACTTAAATAGCAAAGACATGGAAGGAAAAAAAAGGTCCATAAACAGGTGAATGGACAAAGAAGAAGTGGTATATGCACAGAATGGAAGAGTAGCCTCAGGAAAAAAATGAACAATGCCGTTTTCAGGAATAGAGTTGAGACTAGAAATAATCATATAAGGTTAAGTAAGACAAAAGGGTATTACAAATATCCTATGATATTATTTATACAAGTTTTCCTAAGATTGCTACCAATGAACATATTTCCACAGAAAAAGACACTCACAGACTTACCAAATAAACTAATGGTTAGCCAAAATGAAAGGTGGGAGGATGGGTAAATTAGGACTATGGGGTTAACATACATATACTAATGTAAGTTAAATGTATATAAACATATAACATATAAATGATATGAATTATATATTCACCAATACCTTCAAAATATACATTCTGTAATCACATACATGGTAACAGGATCCGAAGATGAACAGACATATGTGTGAATCATTGAGCAGATTCTGTACAGCCAGACAATCAAAACACTCTAATCAAATTTACTCCGATAAGAAAGACAAATTAAATTTAAAAAACAAACATAAGTAAGGAGACATAAACTTCTGGGGGCTTGTCCCAGCACATTGCACTCTAATTTACAAGCTCGGAACACTACCTCCAGGAAGACTCTGTTGTCCTAGTAACAAGACTTGAGAACGTAATAATGCTGCCGCCTTGTGGCTGTCTCCCAAAACAGCAGCTTTAAACCCAGTGACAATGGTTGCTTATATAGTCACAAGGACTGCAGGGCTGTAAATGACACAGGCCCTCAAAAATTGCCCTGGGGTAGGGAATAGGCAAGAAAATCCAACACATGAGAAATTTTTCAAGAAGTCAATAAGAGGAGGGGAGTTGTACTCACTCTTTAAAAAAAAAAAGGAAAAGAAAAAAAAGGACATACCTAAAGCTTAGTATAAGGAATTATTAGCCACATACAAATTCAAATTCAAAAAGGTTTCAGCTCACACCAGTCATTACCATCAGCAAAATGTCTACAAACTATAAATGCTGAAGGGGTTTTAGAGATCTGTGTACCTTCTAGCTGCTGGTGGGATGTAAAGTGGCAACAGCACTAACGCAAACTGAATGGAGCTGCTTGAAAAGGTAAAAATTGAGCTACCATATGATGCGGCAGGGCACCTTTTGGGCCTATAACCTAAGACCACCAGATTCGGAAAGAGAGAGGCAGGCAAATGTGCATTGCAACAATATTGAAATAGCCAAGACATGGAAGCAAAAAAAAGGTCCATAAACAGATGAATGGACAAAGACGAAGTGGGATACGTACCAAATGGAATAGTAGCCTCGGAAAAAAAATGAACAATGCCGTTTTCAGGACTACAGTTGAGCCTAGAAATAATCATATAAGGTTAAGTAAGTCAAAAGGGTATGACAAATATCCTAGGACATCATTTATACATGTTATCCTAAGATTGCTACCAATGAACATATTTCCACAGAAAAAGACACTCACAGACTTATCAAATAAACTAATGGCTACCAAAATGAAAGGTGGGAGGATGGGTAAATTAGGACTATGGGGTTAAAATACATATACTAATGTATGTTAAATGTATATAAACATATAACATATGAAATATATAAATTATATAATCACCAATACCTTTAAAATATACATTCTGTAATCACATACATGCTAACAGGTTCGAAGATGAACAGACATATGTATGAATCATTGAGCAGATTCTGTACAGCCAGAAAACCACAACACTCTAATCAAATTTACTCCGATAAGAAATAGAAATTAAATTTAAAAAAAAAACATAAGTTAGGAGACATAAACTTCTGGAGGCTTGTCCCAGCATATTGCACTCTAATTTACAAGCTCAGAACACTACCTCCAGGAAGACTCTGTTCTCCTAGTAACAAGACTTGAGAACGCAATAATGCTGCCGCCTTGTGGCTGCTTCCCACAACAGCACTTTAAACCCAGTGCCAATGAGTGCTTATATAGTCACAAGGACTGCAGGGCTGTAAATGACACAAGCCCTCAAAATATGCCCTGGGGTAGGGAATTGGCAAGAACATTCAACACATGAGAAATTTCCAAGAAGTCAATAAGAGGAGGGAAGTTGTACTCACTCTTTAAAAAAAAAAGGAAAAGAAAAAAAGGACATGCCTAAAGCTCAGTATAAGGAATTATTAGCCACATGCAAATTCAAATTCAAAAAGGTTTCAGCTCACTCCAGTCATGACCATCAGCAAAAAGTCTACAAACAATAAATGCTGAAGGGGTTTTAGAGAAGTGTGTACCTTCTAGCTGCTGGTGGGATGTAAAGTGGTAACAGCAGTAACGCAAACTGAATCGAGCTGCTTGAAAAGGTAAAAATTGAGTTACCATATGGTGCGGCAGGGCACCTTTTGGGCCTATAACCTAAGAACACCAGATTCGGAAAGAGAGAGGCAGGCAAATGTGCATTGCACCAATATTGAAATAGCCAAGACATGGAAGCAAAAAAAAATGTCCATAAACAGATGAATGGACAAAGACGAAGTGGGATACGTACCAAATGGAATAGTAGCCTCGGGAAAAAAATGAACAATGCCGTTTTCAGGACTACAGTTGAGCCTAGAAATAATCATATAAGGTTAAGTAAGTCAAAAGGGTATGACAAATATCCTATGACATCATTTATACATGTTATCCTAAGATTGCTACCAATGAACATATTTCCACAGAAAAAGACACTCACAGACTTATCAAATAAACTAATGGCTAGCCAAAATGAAAGGTGGGAGGATGGGTAAATTAGGACTATGGGGTTAAAATACATATACTAATGTATGTTAAATGTATATAAACATATAACATATGAAATATATAAATTATATAATCACCAATACCTTTAAAATATACATTCTGTAATCACATACATGCTAACAGGTTCGAAGATGAACAGACATATGTATGAATCATTGAGCAGATTCTGTACAGCCAGAAAACCACAACACTCTAATCAAATTTACTCCGATAAGAAATAGAAATTAAATTTAAAAAACAAACATAAGTTAGGAGACATAAACTTCTGGGGGCTTGTCCCAGCACATTGCACTCTAATTTACAAGCTCGGAACACTACCTCCAGGAAGACTGTGTTGTCCTAGTAACAAGACTTGAGAACGTAATAATGCTGCCGCCTTGTGGCTGCTTCCCACAACAGTAGCTGTAAACCCAGTGCCAATGGTTGCTTATATAGTCACAAGGACTGCAGGGCTGTAAAAGACACAGGCCCTCAAAAAATGCCCTGGGGTATGGAATTGGCAAGAAAATTCAACACATGAGAAATTTTCAAGAAGTCAATAAGAGGAGGGAAGTTGTAGTCACTCTTTAAAAAAAAAGGAAAAGAAAAAAAGGACATGCCTAAAGCTCAGCATAAGGAATTATTAGCCACATGCGTATCCAACCTCCAAAAAGGTTTCAGCTCACACCAGTCATGACCATCAGCAAAAAGTCTACAAACTATAAATGCTGAAGGGGTTTTAGAGAACTGTGTACCTTCTAGCTGCTGGTGGGATGTAAAGTGGTAACAGCAGTAACGCAAACTGAATCGAGCTGCATGAAAAGGTAAACATTGAGCTACCATATGATGCGGCAGGGCACATTTTGGGCCTATAACCTAAGACAACTGGATTCGGAAAGACAGAGGCAGGCAAATGTGCACTGCAACAATATTGAAATAGCCAAGACATGGAAGCAAAAAAAAGGTCCATAAACAGATGAATGGACAAAGACGAAATGGTACACATACCAAATGGAATAGAAGCCTCTGAAAAAAAATGAACAATGCCGTTTTCAGGACTAGAGTTGAGCCTAGAAATAATCATATAAGGTTAAGTAAGTCAAAAGGGTATGACAAATACCCTATGATATCATTAATACATGTTATCCTAAGATTGCTACCAATGAACATATTTCCACAGAAAAAGACACTCACAGACTTATCAAATAAACTAATGGTTAGCCAAAATGAAAGGTGGGAGGATGGGTAAATTAGGACAATGGGGTTAACATACATATACTAATGTATGTTAAATGTATATAAACATATCACATATAAACTATATGCATTATATCATCACCAATAGCTTCAAAAATATACATTCTGTAATCACGTACATGGTAGGAGGATCCGAAGATGAACAGACATATGTATGAATCATTGAGCAGATTCTGTACAGCCAGACAATCAAAACACTCTAAGCAAACTGACTCTGATAAGAAATAGAAATTAAATTTAAAAAGCAAACATAAGTTAGGAGACATAAACTTCTGGGGGCTTGTCCCAGCACATTCCACTCTAATTTACAACCTTGGAAAACTACCTCCAGGAAGACTCTGTTGCCCTAGTAACAAGAGTTGAGAACGTAATAATGCTGCCACCTTGTGGCTGTTTCCCACAACAGCAGCTTTACACCCAGTGCCAAAGGTTGCTTAATAGTCACAAGGACTGCAGGGCTCTAAATGACACCGGTCCTCAAAGAATGCCCTGGAGTAGGGAATAGGCAAAAAAATTCAACACATGAGTAACTTTTCAAGAAGTCAATAAGAGTAGGGAAGTTGTACTCACTCTTTAAAAAAAAAAGGAAAAGAATAAAAAAGGACATGCCTAAAGCTCAGTATAAGGAATTATTAGCCACATGCAAATTCAAATTCAAAAAGGTTTCAGGTGACACTAGTCATGACCATCAGCAAAAAGTCTACAAACTATAAATGCTGAAGGGGTTTTAGAGAATTGTGTACATTCTAGCTGCTGGTGGGATGTTAAGTGGTAACAGCACTAACGCATACTGAATGGAGCTGCTTGAAAAGGTAAAAATTGAGTTACCATATGATGCGGCAGGGCACCTTTTGGGCCTATAACCTAAGACCACCAAAATCGGAAATACAGAGGCAGGCAAATGTGCACTGCAACAATACTGAAATACCCAAGACATGGAAGCAAAAAATGGTCCATAAACAGGTGAATGGACAAAGAAGAAGTGGTATATGGACAGAATGGAAGAGTAGCCTCGGGAAAAAAATGAACAATGCCGTTTTCAGAACTACAGTTGAGACTAGAAATAGTCATATAAGGTTAAGTAAGTCAAAAGGGTGTGACAAATATCCTATGAAATCATTTATACATGGTTTCCTAAGATTACTACCAATGAACATGTTTCCACAGAAAAAGACAGTCACAGACTTATCAAAAATACGAACGGTTAGCCAAAATGAAAGGTGGGAGGATGGGTAAATTAGGACTATGGGGTTAACATACATATACTAATGTAAGTTAAATGTATATAAACATATAACATATAAATGATATGAATTATATAATCACCAATACCTTCAAAATATACATTCTGTAATCACATACATGGTAACAGGATCCGAAGATGAACAGACATATGTATGAATCATTGAACAGATTCTGTACAGCCAGACAATCAAAACACTCTAATCAAATTTACTCCGATAAAAAATACAAATTAAATTTAAAAAACAAACATAAGTAAGGAGACATAAACTTCTGGGGGCTTGTCCCAGCACATTGCACTCTAATTTAAAAGCTCGGAACACTACCTCCAGGAAGACTCTGTTGTCCTAGTAACAAGACTTGAGAACGTAATAATGCTGCCGCCTTGTGGCTGTCTCCAAAAACAGCACCTTTAAACCCAGTGCCAATGGTTGCTTATATAGTCACAAGGACTGCACGGTTGTAAATGACACAGGCACTCAAAAAATGCCCTGGGGTAGGGAATAGGCAAGAAAATTCAACACATAAGAAACTTTTCAAGAAATCAATAAGAGGAGGGAAGTTGTACTCACTCATTTTAAAAAAAAGGAAAAGAAAAAATAGGACATGCCTAAAGCTCAGCATAAGGAATTATTAGCCACATGCGTATCCAACCTCCAAAAAGGTTTCAGCTCACACCAGTCATGACCATCAGCAAAAAGTATACAAACTATAAATGCTGAAGGGGTTTTAGAGAAGTGTGTACCTTCTAGCTGCTGGTGGGATATAAAGTCGTAACAGCACTAATGCAAACTGAATCGAGCTGCTTGAAAACGTAAAAATTGAGCTACCATATGATGCGGCAGGGCACCTTTTGGGCCTATAACCTAAGACCACCAGAATCGGAAAGACAGAGGCAGGCAAATGTGCACTGCAACAATACTGAAATAGCAAAGACATGGAAGCAAAAAAAAAGGTCCATAAACAGATGAATGGACAAAGACGAAGTGGGATACGTACCAAATGGAATAGTAGCCTCGGGAAAAAATGAACAATGCCGTTTTCAGGACTACAGTTGAGCCTAGAAATAATCATATAAGGTTAAGTAAGTCAAAAGGGTATGACAAATATCCTATGACATCATTTATACATGTTATCCTAAGATTGCTACCAATGAACATATTTCCACAGAAAGAGACACTCACAGACTTATCAAATAAACTAATGGCTAGCCAAAATGAAAGGTGGGAGGATGGGTAAATTAGGACAATGGGGTTAAAATACATATACTAATGTATGTTAAATGTATATAAACATATAACATATGAAATATATAAATTATATAATCACCAATACCTTTAAAATATACATTCTGTAATCACATACATGCTAACAGGTTCGAAGATGAACAGACATATGTATGAATCATTGAGCAGATTCTGTACAGCCAGAAAACCACAACACTCTAATCAAATTTACTCCGATAATAGAAATTAAATTTAAAAAACAAACATAAGTTAGGAGACATAAACTTCTGGGGGCTTGTCCCAGCACATTGCACTCTAATTTACAAGCTCGGAACACTACCTCCAGGAAGACTGTGTTGTCCTAGTAACAAGACTTGAGAACGTAATAATGCTGCCGCCTTGTGGCTGCTTCCCACAACAGTAGCTTTAAACCCAGTGCCAATGGTTGCTTATATAGTCACAAGGACTGCAGGGCTGTAAAAGACACAGGCCCTCAAAAAATGCCCTGGGGTATGGAATTGGCAAGAAAATTCAACACATGAGAAATTTTCAAGAAGTCAATAAGAGGAGGGAAGTTGTAGTCACTCTTTAAAAAAAAAGGAAAAGAAAAAAAGGACATGCCTAAAGCTCAGCATAAGGAATTATTAGCCACATGCGTATCCAACCTCCAAAAAGGTTTCAGCTCACACCAGTCATGACCATCAGCAAAAAGTCTACAAACTATAAATGCTGAAGGGGTTTTAGAGAACTGTGTACCTTCTAGCTGCTGGTGGGATGTAAAGTGGTAACAGCAGTAACGCAAACTGAATCGAGCTGCTTGAAAAGGTAAACATTGAGCTACCATATGATGCGGCAGGGCACATTTTGGGCCTATAACCTAAGACCACCGGAATCGGAAAGACAGAGGCAGGCAAATGTGCACTGCAACAATACTGAAATAGCCAAGACATGGAAGCAAAAAAAAAGGTCCATAAACAGATGAATGGACAAAGACGAAGTGGGATACGTACCAAATGGAATAGTAGCCTCGGGAAAAAAATGAACAATGCCGTTTTCAGGACTACAGTTGAGCCTAGAAATAATCATATAAGGTTAAGTAAGTCAAAAGGGTATGACAAATATCCTATGACATCATTTATACATGTTATCCTAAGATTGCTACCAATGAACATATTTCCACAGAAAAAGACACTCACAGACTTATCAAATAAACTAATTGCTAGCCAAAATGAAAGGTGGGAGGATGGGTAAATTAGGACAATGGGGTTAAAATACATATACTAATGTATGTTAAATGTATATAAACATATAACATATGAAATATATAAATTATATAATCACCAATACCTTTAAAATATACATTCTGTAATCACATACATGCTAACAGGTTCCGAAGATGAACAGATATATGTATGCATCATTGAACAGATTCTGTACAGCCAGACAATCAAAACACTCTAATCAAATTTACTCCGATAAAAAATACAAATTAAATTTAAAAAACAAACATAAGTAAGGAGACATAAACTTCTGGGGGCTTGTCCCAGCACATTGCACTCTAATTTAAAAGCTCGGAACACTACCTCCAGGAAGACTCTGTTGTCCTAGTAACAAGACTTGAGAACGTAATAATGCTGCCGCCTTGTGGCTGTCTCCAAAAACAGCACCTTTAAACCCAGTGCCAATGGTTGCTTATATAGTCACAAGGACTGCACGGTTGTAAATGACACAGGCACTCAAAAAATGCCCTGGGGTAGGGAATAGGCAAGAAAATTCAACACATAAGAAACTTTTCAAGAAATCAATAAGAGGAGGGAAGTTGTACTCACTCATTTTAAAAAAAAGGAAAAGAAAAAATAGGACATGCCTAAAGCTCAGCATAAGGAATTATTAGCCACATGCGTATCCAACCTCCAAAAAGGTTTCAGCTCACACCAGTCATGACCATCAGCAAAAAGTCTACAAACTATAAATGCTGAAGGGGTTTTAGAGAACTGTGTACCTTCTAGCTGCTGGTGGGATGTAAAGTGGTAACAGCAGTAACGCAAACTGAATCGAGCTGCTTGAAAAGGTAAACATTGAGCTACCATATGATGCGGCAGGGCACATTTTGGGCCTATAACCTAAGACCACCGGAATCGGAAAGACAGAGGCAGGCAAATGTGCACTGCAACAATACTGAAATAGCCAAGACATGGAAGCAAAAAAAAAGGTCCATAAACAGATGAATGGACAAAGACGAAGTGGGATACGTACCAAATGGAATAGTAGCCTCTGGAAAAAAATGAACAATGCCGTTTTCAGGACTAGAGTTGAGCCTAGAAATAATCATATAAGGTTAAGTAAGTCAAAAGGGTATGACAAATATCCTATGATATCATTTATACATGTTATCCTAAGATTGCTACCAATGAACATATTTCCACTGAAAAAGACACTCACAGACTTATCAAATAAACTAATGGTTAGCCAAAATGAAAGGTGGGGGGATGGGTAAATTAGGAGTATGGGGTTAACATACATATACTAATATAAGTTAAATGTATATAAACATATAACATATAAATGATATGAATTATATAATCACCAATACCTTCAAAATATACATTCTGTAATCACATACATGGTAACAGGATCCGAAGATGAACAGACATATGTATGAATCATTGAACAGATTCTGTACAGCCAGACAATCAAAACACTCTAATCAAATTTACTCCGATAAAAAATACAAATTAAATTTAAAAAACAAACATAAGTAAGGAGACATAAACTTCTGGGGGCTTGTCCCAGCACATTGCACTCTAATTTAAAAGCTCGGAACACTACCTCCAGGAAGACTCTGTTGTCCTAGTAACAAGACTTGAGAACGTAATAATGCTGCCGCCTTGTGGCTGTCTCCAAAAACAGCACCTTTAAACCCAGTGCCAATGGTTGCTTATATAGTCACAAGGACTGCACGGTTGTAAATGACACAGGCACTCAAAAAATGCCCTGGGGTAGGGAATAGGCAAGAAAATTCAACACATAAGAAACTTTTCAAGAAATCAATAAGAGGAGGGAAGTTGTACTCACTCTTTTTAAAAAAAAGGAAAAGAAAAAATAGGACATGCCTAAAGCTCAGCATAAGGAATTATTAGCCACATGCGTATCCAACCTCCAAAAAGGTTTCAGCTCACACCAGTCATGACCATCAGCAAAAAGTCTACAAACTATAAATGCTGAAGGGGTTTTAGAGAAGTGTGTACCTTCTAGCTGCTGGTGGGATATAAAGTCGTAACAGCACTAATGCAAACTGAATCGAGCTGCTTGAAAACGTAAAAATTGAGCTACCATATGATGCGGCAGGGCACCTTTTGGGCCTATAACCTAAGACCACCAGAATCGGAAAGACAGAGGCAGGCAAATGTGCACTGCAACAATACTGAAATAGCAAAGACATGGAAGGAAAAAAAAGGTCCATAAACAGGTGAATGGACAAAGAAGAAGTGGTATATGCACAGAATGGAAGAGTAGCCTCAGGAAAAAAATGAACAATGCCGTTTTCAGGAATAGAGTTGAGACTAGAAATAATCATATAAGGTTAAGTAAGACAAAAGGGTATTACAAATATCCTATGATATTATTTATACAAGTTTTCCTAAGATTGCTACCAATGAACATATTTCCACAGAAAAAGACACTCACAGACTTATCAAATAAACTAATGGTTAGCCAAAATGAAAGGTGGGAGGATGGGTAAATTAGGACTATGGGGTTAACATACATATACTAATGTAAGTTAAATGTATATAAACATATAACATATAAATGATATGAATTATATATTCACCAATACCTTCAAAATATACATTCTGTAATCACATACATGGTAACAGGATCCGAAGATGAACAGACATATGTGTGAATCATTGAGCAGATTCTGTACAGCCAGACAATCAAAACACTCTAATCAAATTTACTCCGATAAGAAAGACAAATTAAATTTAAAAAACAAACATAAGTAAGGAGACATAAACTTCTGGGGGCTTGTCCCAGCACATTGCACTCTAATTTACAAGCTCGGAACACTACCTCCAGGAAGACTCTGTTGTCCTAGTAACAAGACTTGAGAACGTAATAATGCTGCCGCCTTGTGGCTGTCTCCCAAAACAGCAGCTTTAAACCCAGTGACAATGGTTGCTTATATAGTCACAAGGACTGCAGGGCTGTAAATGACACAGGCCCTCAAAAATTGCCCTGGGGTAGGGAATAGGCAAGAAAATCCAACACATGAGAAATTTTTCAAGAAGTCAATAAGAGGAGGGGAGTTGTACTCACTCTTTAAAAAAAAAAAGGAAAAGAAAAAAAAGGACATACCTAAAGCTTAGTATAAGGAATTATTAGCCACATACAAATTCAAATTCAAAAAGGTTTCAGCTCACACCAGTCATTACCATCAGCAAAATGTCTACAAACTATAAATGCTGAAGGGGTTTTAGAGATCTGTGTACCTTCTAGCTGCTGGTGGGATGTAAAGTGGCAACAGCACTAACGCAAACTGAATGGAGCTGCTTGAAAAGGTAAAAATTGAGCTACCATATGATGCGGCAGGGCACCTTTTGGGCCTATAACCTAAGACCACCAGATTCGGAAAGAGAGAGGCAGGCAAATGTGCATTGCAACAATATTGAAATAGCCAAGACATGGAAGCAAAAAAAAGGTCCATAAACAGATGAATGGACAAAGACGAAGTGGGATACGTACCAAATGGAATAGTAGCCTCGGAAAAAAAATGAACAATGCCGTTTTCAGGACTACAGTTGAGCCTAGAAATAATCATATAAGGTTAAGTAAGTCAAAAGGGTATGACAAATATCCTAGGACATCATTTATACATGTTATCCTAAGATTGCTACCAATGAACATATTTCCACAGAAAAAGACACTCACAGACTTATCAAATAAACTAATGGCTACCAAAATGAAAGGTGGGAGGATGGGTAAATTAGGACTATGGGGTTAAAATACATATACTAATGTATGTTAAATGTATATAAACATATAACATATGAAATATATAAATTATATAATCACCAATACCTTTAAAATATACATTCTGTAATCACATACATGCTAACAGGTTCGAAGATGAACAGACATATGTATGAATCATTGAGCAGATTCTGTACAGCCAGAAACCCACAACACTCTAATCAAATTTACTCCGATAAGAAATAGAAATTAAATTTAAAAAACAAACATAAGTTAGGAGACATAAACTTCTGGGGGCTTGTCCCAGCACATTGCACTCTAATTTACAAGCTCGGAACACTACCTCCAGGAAGACTGTGTTGTCCTAGTAACAAGACTTGAGAACGTAATAATGCTGCCGCCTTGTGGCTGCTTCCCACAACAGTAGCTTTAAACCCAGTGCCAATGGTTGCTTATATAGTCACAAGGACTGCAGGGCTGTAAAAGACACAGGCCCTCAAAAAATGCCCTGGGGTATGGAATTGGCAAGAAAATTCAACACATGAGAAATTTTCAAGAAGTCAATAAGAGGAGGGAAGTTGTAGTCACTCTTTAAAAAAAAAGGAAAAGAAAAAAAGGACATGCCTAAAGCTCAGCATAAGGAATTATTAGCCACATGCGTATCCAACCTCCAAAAAGGTTTCAGCTCACACCAGTCATGACCATCAGCAAAAAGTCTACAAACTATAAATGCTGAAGGGGTTTTAGAGAACTGTGTACCTTCTAGCTGCTGGTGGGATGTAAAGTGGTAACAGCAGTAACGCAAACTGAATCGAGCTGCTTGAAAAGGTAAACATTGAGCTACCATATGATGCGGCAGGGCACATTTTGGGCCTATAACCTAAGACAACTGGATTCGGAAAGACAGAGGCAGGCAAATGTGCACTGCAACAATATTGAAATAGCCAAGACATGGAAGCAAAATAAAGGTCCATAAACAGATGAATGGACAAAGACGAAATGGTACACGTACCAAATGGAATAGAAGCCTCTGGAAAAAAATGAACAATGCCGTTTTCAGGACTAGAGTTGAGCCTAGAAATAATCATATAAGGTTAAGTAAGTCAAAAGGGTATGACAAATATCCTATGATATCATTAATACATGTTATCCTAAGATTGCTACCAATGAACATATTTCCACAGAAAAAGACACTCACAGACTTATCAAATAAACTAATGGTTAGCCAAAATGAAAGGTGGGGGGATGGGTAAGTTAGGACTATGGGGTTAACATACATATACTAATGTAAGTTAAATGTATATAAACATATAACATATAAACGATATGAATTATATAATCACCAATACCTTCAAAATATATATTCTGTGATCACATACATGGTAACAGGATCCTAAGATGAACAGACATATGTATGAATCATTGAGCAGATTCTGTACAGTCAAACAATAAAAACACTCTAATCAAATTTACTCCGATAAGAAATAGAAATTAAATTTAAAAAGCAAACATAAGTTAGGAGACATAAACTTCTGGGGACTTCTCCCAGAACATTCCACTCTAATTTACAACCTTGGAAAACTACCTCCAGGAAGACTCTGTTGCCCTAGTAACAAGAGTTGAGAACGTAATAATGCTGCCGCCTTGTGGCTGTTTCCCACAACAGCAGCTTTAAACCCAGTGCCAATGGTTGCTTAATAGTCACAAGGACTGCAGGGCTCTAAAAGACACCTGCCCTCAAAAAATGCCCTGGGCAAGGGAATAGGCAAGAAAATTCAACACATGAGAAACTTTTCAAGAAGTCAATAAGAGGAGGGAAGTTGTACTCACTCTTTAAAAAAAAAAGGAAAAGAAAAAATAGGACATGCCTAAAGCTCAGTATAAGGAATTATTACTAACATGCAATTTCAAATTCAAAAAGGTTTCAGCTCACACCAGTCATGACCATCAGGAAAAAGTCTACAAACTATAAATGGTGAAGGGGTTTTAGAGAACTGTGTACCTTCTAGCTGCTGGGGGGATGTAAAGTGGTAACAGCAGTAACGCAACCTGAATCGAGCTGCTTGAAAACGTAAAAATTGAGCTACCATATGATGCGGCAGGGCACCTTTTGGGCCTATAACCTAAGACCACCAGATTCGGAAAGACAGAGGCAGGCAAATGTGCACTGCAGCAATACTGAAATAGCCAAGACATGGAAGCAAAAAAAAGGTCCATAAACAGATGAATGGACAAAGACGAAGTGGTATACGTACCAAATGGAATAGTAGCCTCGGAAAAAAAATGAACATTGCCGTTTCCAGGACTACAGTTGAGACTAGAAATAATCATATAAGGTTAAGTAAGTCAAAAGGGTATGACAAATATGCTACGATATCATTTATAAAAGTTATCCTAAGATTGCTACCCATGAACATATTTCCACAGAAAAAGACACTCACAGACTAATCAAATAAACTAATGGTTAGCCAAAATGAAAGGTGGGAGAATAGGTAAATTAGGACTATGGGGTTAACATACATATACTAATGTATGTTAAATGTATATAAACATATCACATATAAACTATATGCATTATATCATCACCAATAGCTTTAAAATATACATTCTGTAATCACGTACATGGTAGCAGGATCCGAAGATGAACAGACATATGTATGAATCATTGAGCAGATTCTGTACAGCCAGACAATCAAAACACTCTAATCAAATTGACTCTGATAAGAAATAGAAATTAAATTTAAAAAGCAAACATAAGTTAGGAGACATAAACTTCTGGGGGCTTGTCCCAGCACATTCCACTCTAATTTACAACCTTGGAAAACTACCTCCAGGAAGACTCTGTTGCCCTAGTAACAAGAGTTGAGAACGTAATAATGCTGCCACCTTTTGGCTGTTTCCCACAACAGCAGCTTTAAACCCAGTGCCAAAGGTTGCTTAATAGTCACAAGGACTGCAGGGCTCTAAATGACACCGGCCCTCAAAGAATGCCCTGGAGTAGTGAATAGGCAAAAAAATTCAACACATGAGTAACTTTTCAAGAAGTCAATAAGAGGAGGGAAGTTGTACTCACTCTTTAAAAAAAAAGGAAAAGAAAAAAAAAGGACATGCCTAAAGCTCAGTATAAGGAATTATTAGCCACATGCAAATTCAAATTCAAAAAGGTTTCAGGTGACACCAGTCATGACCATCAGCAAAAAGTCTACAAACTATAAATGCTGAAGGGGTTTTAGAGAATTGTGTACATTCTAGCTGCTGGTGGGATGTAAAGTGGAAACAGCACTAACGCATACTGAATGGAGCTGCTTGAAAAGGTAAAAATTGAGTTACCATATGATGCGGCAGGGCACCTTTTGGGCCTATAACCTAAGACCACCAAAATCGGAAATACAGAGGCAGGCAAATGTGCACTGCAACAATACTGAAATACCCAAGACATGGAAGCAAAAAATGGTCCATAAACAGGTGAATGGACAAAGAAGAAGTGGTATATGGACAGAATGGAAGAGTAGCCTCGGGAAAAAAATGAACAATGCCGTTTTCAGAACTACAGTTGAGACTAGAAATAGTCATATAAGGTTAAGTAAGTCAAAAGGGTGTGACAAATATCCTATGAAATCATTTATACATGTTTTCCTAAGATTACTACCAATGAACATATTTCCACAGAAAAAGACAGTCACAGACTTATCAAAAATACTAACGGTTAGCCAAAATGAAAGGTGGGAGGATGGGTAAATTAGGACTATGGGGTTAACATACATATACTAATGTAAGTTAAATGTATATAAACATATAACATATAAATGATATAAATTATATAATCACCAATCCCTTCAAAATATACATTCTGTAATCACATACATGGTAACAGGATCCGCAGATGAACAGACATATGTATGAATCATTGAGCAGATTCTGTACAGCCAGACAATCAAAACACTCTAATCAAATTTACTCCGATAAAAAGTAGAAGTTAAATTTAAAAAACAAACATAAGTAAGGAGACATAAACTTCTGGGGGCTTGTCCCAGCACATTCCACTCTAATTTACCACCTCGGAACACTACCTCCAGGAAGACTCTGCTGCCCTATTAACAAGAGTTGAGAACCTAATAATGCTGCTGCCTTGTGGCTATTTCCCACAACAGCAGCTTTAAACCCAGTGCCAATGGTTGCTTATAGACTCACAAGGACTGCAGGGCTGTAAATGATACAGGCCCTCAAAAAATGCCTTGGGGTAGGGAATAGGCAAGAAAATTCAACACATGAGAAATTTTTCAAGAAGTCAATAAGAGGAGGGAGGTTGTACTCACTCTCTAAAAAAGAAAGGAAAAGAAAAAAAAGGGCATGCCTAAAGCTCAGTAAAGGAAATTATTAGGCACAGGCAAATTCAAATTCAATAAGGTTTCAGCTCACACCAGTCATGACCATCAGCAAAAAATCTACAAACTATAAATGCTGAACGGGTTTTAGAGAACTGTGTACTTTCTAGGTTCCGGTGGGATGTAAACTGGTAAGAGCACTAACGAAAACTTAATGCAGCTACTTGAAAAGGTAAAAATTGAGTTACCGTATGATGCGGCAGGGCACCTTTTGGGCCTATAATATAAGACCACCAAAATCGGAAAGACAGATGCAGGCAAATATGCACTGCAACAATATTGGAATAGCCAAGACATAGAAGCCAAAAAAAGTTCCATAAACAAATGAATGGACAAAGACGAAGTGGTATACGTACCAAATGGAATAGTAGCCTCGGGAAAAAAATGAACAATGCCGTTTTCATGACTACAGTTGAGCCTAGAAATAATCATATAAGGGTAAGTTAGTCAAAAGGGTATGACAAATATCCTATGATATCATTTATACATGTTATCCTAAGATTGCTACCAATGAACATATTTCCACAAAAAAAGACACTCACAGACTTATCAAATAAACTAATGGTTAGCCAAAATGAAAGGTGGGAGGATGGGTAAATTAGGACAATGGGGTTAAAATACATATACTAATGTATGTTAAATGTATATAAACATATAATATATAAACTATATAAATAATATAATCACCAATACCTTTAAAATATACATTCTGTAATCACATACATGCTAACAGGTTCGAAGATGAACAAATATATGTATGAATCATTGAGCAGATTCTGTACAGCCAGAAAACCACAACACTCTAATCAAATTTACTCCGATAAGAAATAGAAATTAAATTTAAAAAACAAACATAAGTTAGGAGACATAAACTTCTGGGTGCTTGTCCCAGCACATTGCACTCTAATTTACAAGCTCGGAACACTACCTCCAGGAAGACTGTGTTGTCCTAGTAACAAGACTTGAGAACGTAATAATGCTGCCGTCTTGTGGCTGCTTCCCACAACAGTAGCTTTAAACCCAGTGCCAATGGTTGCTTATATAGTCACAAGGACTGCAGGGCTGTAAAAGACACAGGCCCTCAAAAAATGCCCTGGGGTATGGAATTGGCAAGAAAATTCAACACAGGAGAAATTTTCAAGAAGTCAATAAGAGGAGGGAAGTTGTAGTCACTCTTTAAAAAAAAAGGAAAAGAAAAAAAGGACATGCCTAAAGCTCAGCATAAGGAATTATTAGCCACATGCGTATCCAACCTCCAAAAAGGTTTCAGCTCACACCAGTCATGACCATCAGCAAAAAGTCTACAAACTATAAATGCTGAAGGGGTTTTAGAGAACTGTGTACCTTCTAGCTGCTGGTGGGATGTAAAGTGGTAACAGCAGTAACGCAAACTGAATCGAGCTGCTTGAAAAGGTAAACATTGAGCTACCATATGATGCGGCAGGGCACATTTTGGGCCTATAACCTAAGACCACCGGAATCGGAAAGACAGAGGCAGGCAAATGTGCACTGCAACAATACTGAAATAGCCAAGACATGGAAGCAAAAAAAAAGGTCCATAAACAGATGAATGGACAAAGACGAAGTGGGATACGTACCAAATGGAATAGTAGCCTCGGGAAAAAAATGAACAATGCCGTTTTCAGGACTACAGTTGAGCCTAGAAATAATCATATAAGGTTAAGTAAGTCAAAAGGGTATGACAAATATCCTATGACATCATTTATACATGTTATCCTAAGATTGCTACCAATGAACATATTTCCACAGAAAAAGACACTCACAGACTTATCAAATAAACTAATGGCTACCCAAAATGAAAGGTGGGAGGATGGGTAAATTAGGACAATGGGGTTAACATACATATACTAATGTATGTTAAATGTATATAAACATATAATATATAAACTATATAAATAATATAATCACGAATACCTTTAAAATATACATTCTGTAATCACATACATGCTAACAGGTTCCGAAGATGAACAGATATATGTATGAATCATTGAGCAGATTCTGTACAGTCAAACAATGAAAACACTCTAATCAAATTTACTCCGATAAGAAATAGAAATTAAATTTAAAAAAAAAACATAAGTTAGGAGACATAAACTTCTGGGGGCTTGTCCCAGCACATTGCACTCTAATTTACAAGCTCAGAACACTACCTCCAGTAAGACTCTGTTCTCCTAGTAACAAGACTTGAGAACGCAATAATGCTGCCGCCTTGTGGCTGCTTCCCACAACAGCACTTTAAACCCAGTGCCAATGATTGCTTATATAGTCACAAGGACTGCAGGGCTGTAAATGACACAAGCCCTCAAAATATGCCCTGGGGTAGGGAATTGGCAAGAACATTCAACACATGAGAAATTTCCAAGAAGTCAATAAGAGGAGGGAAGTTGTACTCACTGTTTAAAAAAAAAAGGAAAAGAAAAAAAAGGACATGCCTAAAGCTTAGTATAAGGAATTATTAGCCACATACAAATTCAAATTCAAAAAGGTTTCAGCTCACACCAGTCATTACCATCAGCAAAATGTCTACAAACTATAAATGCTGAAGGGGTTTTAGAGATCTGTGTACCTTCTAGCTGCTGGTGGGATGTAAAGTGGAAACAGCACTAACGCAAACTGAATCGAGCTGCTTGAAAAGGTAAAAATTGAGCTACCAAATGATGGGGCAGGGCACCTTTTGGGCCTATAACCTAAGACCACCAAAATTGGAAAGACAGAGGCAGGCAAATATGCACTGCAACAATACTGAAATAGCCAAGATATGGAAGCAAAAAAAAGGTCCATAAACAGATGAATGGACAAAGAAGAAGTGGTATACGGACAGAATGGAATAGTAGCCTCGGGAGAAAAATGAACAATGCTGTTTTCAGGACTACAGTTGAGCCTAGAAAAAATCATATAAGGTTAAGTGAGTCAAAAGGGTATGACAAATATCCTATGATATCATTTATACAAGTTTTCTTAAGATTGCTACCAATGAACATATTTCCACAGAAAAAGACACTCACAGACTTATCAAATAAACTAATGTTTAGCCAAAATGAAAGGTGGGGGGATGGGTAAGTTAGGACTATGGGGTTAACACACATATACTAATGTAAGTTAAATGTATATAAACATATAACATATAAACGATATGAATTATATAATCACCAATACCTTCAAAATATATATTCTGTGATCACATACATGGTAACAGGATGCGAAGATGAACAGACATATGTATGAATCATTGAACAGATTCTGTACAGCCAGACAATCAAAACACTCTAATCAAATTTACTCCGATAAAAAATACAAATTAAATTTAAAAAACAAACATAAGTAAGGAGACATAAACTTCTGGGGGCTTGTCCCAGCACATTGCACTCTAATTTAAAAGCTCGGAACACTACCTCCAGGAAGACTCTGTTGTCCTAGTAACAAGACTTGAGAACGTAATAATGCTGCCGCCTTGTGGCTGTCTCCAAAAACAGCACCTTTAAACCCAGTGCCAATGGTTGCTTATATAGTCACAAGGACTGCACGGTTTTAAATGACACAGGCACTCAAAAAATGCCCTGGGGTAGGGAATAGGCAAGAAAATTCAACACATAAGAAACTTTTCAAGAAATCAATAAGAGGAGGGAAGTTGTACTCACTCATTTTAAAAAAAAGGAAAAGAAAAAATAGGACATGCCTAAAGCTCAGCATAAGGAATTATTAGCCACATGCGTATCCAACCTCCAAAAAGGTTTCAGCTCACACCAGTCATGACCATCAGCAAAAAGTCTACAAACTATAAATGCTGAAGGGGTTTTAGAGAACTGTGTACCTTCTAGCTGCTGGTGGGATATAAAGTCGTAACAGCACTACTGCAAACTGAATCGAGCTGCTTGAAAACGTAAAAATTGAGCTACCATATGATGCGGCAGGGCACCTTTTGGGCCTATAACCTAAGACCACCAGAATCGGAAAGACAGAGGCAGGCAAATGTGCACTGCAACAATACTGAAATAGCAAAGACATGGAAGCAAAAAAAAAGGTCCATAAACAGATGAATGGACAAAGACGAAGTGGGATACGTACCAAATGGAATAGTAGCCTCGGGAAAAAAATGAACAATGCCGTTTTCAGGACTACAGTTGAGCCTAGAAATAATCATATAAGGTTAAGTAAGTCAAAAGGGTATGACAAATATCCTATGACATCATTTATACATGTTATCCTAAGATTGCTACCAATGAACATATTTCCACAGAAAAAGACACTCACAGACTTATCAAATAAACTAATGGCTAGCCAAAATGAAAGGTGGGAGGATGGGTAAATTAGGACTATGGGGTTAAAATACATATACTAATGTATGTTAAATGTATATAAACATATAACATATGAAATATATAAATTATATAATCACCAATACCTTTAAAATATACATTCTGTAATCACATACATGCTAACAGGTTCGAAGATGAACAGACATATGTATGAATCATTGAGCAGATTCTGTACAGCCAGAAAACCACAACACTCTAATCAAATTTACTCCGATAAGAAATAGAAATTAAATTTAAAAAACAAACATAAGTTAGGAGACATAAACTTCTGGGGGCTTGTCCCAGCACATTGCACTCTAATTTACAAGCTCGGAACACTACCTCCAGGAAGACTGTGTTGTCCTAGTAACAAGACTTGAGAACGTAATAATGCTGCCGCCTTGTGGCTGCTTCCCACAACAGTAGCTTTAAACCCAGTGCCAATGGTTGCTTATATAGTCACAAGGACTGCAGGGCTGTAAAAGACACAGGCCCTCAAAAAATGCCCTGGGGTATGGAATTGGCAAGAAAATTCAACACAGGAGAAATTTTCAAGAAGTCAATAAGAGGAGGGAAGTTGTAGTCACTCTTTAAAAAAAAAGGAAAAGAAAAAAAGGACATGCCTAAAGCTCAGCATAAGGAATTATTAGCCACATGCGTATCCAACCTCCAAAAAGGTTTCAGCTCACACCAGTCATGACCATCAGCAAAAAGTCTACAAACTATAAATGCTGAAGGGGTTTTAGAGAACTGTGTACCTTCTAGCTGCTGGTGGGATGTAAAGTGGTAACAGCAGTAACGCAAACTGAATCGAGCTGCTTGAAAAGGTAAACATTGAGCTACCATATGATGCGGCAGGGCACATTTTGGGCCTATAACCTAAGACCACCGGAATCGGAAAGACAGAGGCAGGCAAATGTGCACTGCAACAATACTGAAATAGCCAAGACATGGAAGCAAAAAAAAAGGTCCATAAACAGATGAATGGACAAAGACGAAGTGGGATACGTACCAAATGGAATAGTAGCCTCGGGAAAAAAATGAACAATGCCGTTTTCAGGACTACAGTTGAGCCTAGAAATAATCATATAAGGTTAAGTAAGTCAAAAGGGTATGACAAATATCCTATGACATCATTTATACATGTTATCCTAAGATTGCTACCAATGAACATATTTCCACAGAAAAAGACACTCACAGACTTATCAAATAAACTAATGGCTAGCCAAAATGAAAGGTGGGAGGATGGGTAAATTAGGACAATGGGGTTAAAATACATATACTAATGTATGTTAAATGTATATAAACATATAACATATGAAATATATAAATTATATAATCACCAATACCTTTAAAATATACATTCTGTAATCACATACATGCTAACAGGTTCGAAGATGAACAGACATATGTATGAATCATTGAGCAGATTCTGTACAGCCAGTAACCCACAACACTCTAATCAAATTTACTCCGATAAGAAATAGAAATTAAATTTAAAAAACAAACATAAGTTAGGAGACATAAACTTCTGGGGGCTTGTCCCAGCACATTGCACTCTAATTTACAAGCTCGGAACACTACCTCCAGGAAGACTGTGTTGTCCTAGTAATAAGACTTGAGAACGTAATAATGCTGCCGCCTTGTGGCTGCTTCCCACAACAGTAGCTTTAAACCCAGTGCCAATGGTTGCTTATATAGTCACAAGGACTGCAGGGCTGTAAAAGACACAGGCCCTCAAAAAATGCCCTGGGGTATGGAATTGGCAAGAAAATTCAACACATGAGAAATTTTCAAGAAGTCAATAAGAGGAGGGAAGTTGTAGTCACTCTTTAAAAAAAAAGGAAAAGAAAAAAAGGACATGCCTAAAGCTTAGCATAAGGAATTATTAGCCACATGCGTATCCAACCTCCAAAAAGGTTTCAGCTCACACCAGTCATGACCATCAGCAAAAAGTCTCCAAATATAAATGCTGAAGGGGTTTTAGAGAACTGTGTACCTTCTAGCTGCTGGTGGGATGTAAAGTGGTAACAGCAGTAACGCAAACTGAATCAAGCTGCTTGAAAAGGTAAACATTGAGCTACCATATGATGCGGCAGGGCACATTTTGGGCCTATAACCTAAGACCACCGGAATCGGAAAGACAGAGGCAGGCAAATGTGCACTGCAACAATACTGAAATAGCCAAGACATGGAAGCAAAAAAAAAGGTCCATAAACAGATGAATGGACAAAGACGAAGTGGGATACGTACCAAATGGAATAGTAGCCTCGGGAAAAAAATGAACAATGCCGTTTTCAGGACTACAGTTGAGCCTAGAAATAATCATATAAGGTTAAGTAAGTCAAAAGGGTATGACAAATATCCTATGACATCATTTATACATGTTATCCTAAGATTGCTACCAATGAACATATTTCCACAGAAAAAGACACTCACAGACTTATCAAATAAACTAATGGTTAGCCAAAATGAAAGGTGGGAGGATGGGTAAATTAGGACAATGGGGTTAACATACATATACTAATGTATGTTAAATGTATATAAACATATAATATATAAACTATATAAATAATATAATCACCAATACCTTTAAAATATACATTCTGTAATCACATACATGCTAACAGGTTCCGAAGATGAACAGATATATGTATGAATCATTGAGCAGATTCTGTACAGTCAAACAATAAAAACACTCTAATCAAATTTACTCCGATAAGAAATAGAAATTAAATTTAAAAAAAAAACATAAGTTAGGAGACATAAACTTCTGGGGCTTGTCCCAGCACATTGCACTCTAATTTACAAGCTCAGAACACTACCTCCAGTAAGACTCTGTTCTCCTAGTAACAAGACTTGAGAACGCAATAATGCTGCCGCCTTGTGGCTGCTTCCCACAACAGCACTTTAAACCCAGTGCCAATGATTGCTTATATAGTCACAAGGACTGCAGGGCTGTAAATGACACAAGCCCTCAAAATATGCCCTGGGGTAGGGAATTGGCAAGAACATTCAACACATGAGAAATTTCCAAGAAGTCAATAAGAGGAGGGAAGTTGTACTCACTCTTTAAAAAAAAAAGGAAAAGAAAAAAAAGGACATGCCTAAAGCTTAGTATAAGGAATTATTAGCCACATACAAATTCAAATTCAAAAAGGTTTCAGCTCACACCAGTCATTACCATCAGCAAAATGTCTACAAACTATAAATGCTGAAGGGGTTTTAGAGATCTGTGTACCTTCTAGCTGCTGGTGGGATGTAAAGTGGAAACAGCACTAACGCAAACTGAATCGAGCTGCTTGAAAAGGTAAAAATTGAGCTACCAAATGATGGGGCAGGGCACCTTTTGGGCCTATAACCTAAGACCACCAAAATTGGAAAGACAGAGGCAGGCAAATATGCACTGCAACAATACTGAAATAGCCAAGATATGGAAGCAAAAAAAAGGTCCATAAACAGATGAATGGACAAAGAAGAAGTGGTATACGGACAGAATGGAATAGTAGCCTCGGGAGAAAAATGAACAATGCTGTTTTCAGGACTACAGTTGAGCCTAGAAAAAATCATATAAGGTTAAGTGAGTCAAAAGGGTATGACAAATATCCTATGATATCATTTATACAAGTTTTCTTAAGATTGCTACCAATGAACATATTTCCACAGAAAAAGACACTCACAGACTTATCAAATAAACTAATGTTTAGCCAAAATGAAAGGTGGGGGGATGGGTAAGTTAGGACTATGGGGTTAACACACATATACTAATGTAAGTTAAATGTATATAAACATATAACATATAAACGATATGAATTATATAATCACCAATACCTTCAAAATATATATTCTGTGATCACATACATGGTAACAGGATGCGAAGATGAACAGACATATGTATGAATCATTGAACAGATTCTGTACAGCCAGACAATCAAAACACTCTAATCAAATTTACTCCGATAAAAAATACAAATTAAATTTAAAAAACAAACATAAGTAAGGAGACATAAACTTCTGGGGGCTTGTCCCAGCACATTGCACTCTAATTTAAAAGCTCGGAACACTACCTCCAGGAAGACTCTGTTGTCCTAGTAACAAGACTTGAGAACGTAATAATGCTGCCGCCTTGTGGCTGTCTCCAAAAACAGCACCTTTAAACCCAGTGCCAATGGTTGCTTATATAGTCACAAGGACTGCACGGTTGTAAATGACACAGGCACTCAAAAAATGCCCTGGGGTAGGGAATAGGCAAGAAAATTCAACACATAAGAAACTTTTCAAGAAATCAATAAGAGGAGGGAAGTTGTACTCACTCATTTTAAAAAAAAGGAAAAGAAAAAATAGGACATGCCTAAAGCTCAGCATAAGGAATTATTAGCCACATGCGTATCCAACCTCCAAAAAGGTTTCAGCTCACACCAGTCATGACCATCAGCAAAAAGTCTACAAACTATAAATGCTGAAGGGGTTTTAGAGAAGTGTGTACCTTCTAGCTGCTGGTGGGATATAAAGTCGTAACAGCACTAATGCAAACTGAATCGAGCTGCTTGAAAACGTAAAAATTGAGCTACCATATGATGCGGCAGGGCACCTTTTGGGCCTATAACCTAAGACCACCAGAATCGGAAAGACAGAGGCAGGCAAATGTGCACTGCAACAATACTGAAATAGCAAAGACATGGAAGCAAAAAAAAAGGTCCATAAACAGATGAATGGACAAAGACGAAGTGGGATACGTACCAAATGGAATAGTAGCCTCGGGAAAAAATGAACAATGCCGTTTTCAGGACTACAGTTGAGCCTAGAAATAATCATATTAGGTTAAGTAAGTCAAAAGGGTATGACAAATATCCTATGACATCATTTATACATGTTATCCTAAGATTGCTACCAATGAACATATTTCCACAGAAAGAGACACTCACAGACTTATGAAATAAACTAATGGCTAGCCAAAATGAAAGGTGGGAGGATGGGTAAATTAGGACAATGGGGTTAAAATACATATACTAATGTATGTTAAATGTATATAAACATATAACATATGAAATATATAAATTATATAATCACCAATACCTTTAAAATATACATTCTGTAATCACATACATGCTAACAGGTTCGAAGATGAACAGACATATGTATGAATCACTGAGCAGATTCTGTACAGCCAGAAAACCACAACACTCTAATCAAATTTACTCCGATAAGAAATAGAAATTAAATTTAAAAAACAAACATAAGTTAGGAGACATAAACTTCTGGGGGCTTGTCCCAGCACATTGCACTCTAATTTACAAGCTCGGAACACTACCTCCAGGAAGACTGTGTTGTCCTAGTAACAAGACTTGAGAACGTAATAATGCTGCCGCCTTGTGGCTGCTTCCCACAACAGTAGCTTTAAATCCAGTGCCAATGGTTGCTTATATAGTCACAAGGACTGCAGGGCTGTAAAAGACACAGGCCCTCAAAAAATGCCCTGGGGTATGGAATTGGCAAGAAAATTCAACACATGAGAAATTTTCAAGAAGTCAATAAGAGGAGGGAAGTTGTAGTCACTCTTTAAAAAAAAAGGAAAAGAAAAAAAGGACATGCCTAAAGCTCAGCATAAGGAATTATTAGCCACATGCGTATCCAACCTCCAAAAAGGTTTCAGCTCACACCAGTCATGACCATCAGCAAAAAGTCTACAAACTATAAATGCTGAAGGGGTTTTAGAGAACTGTGTACCTTCTAGCTGCTGGTGGGATGTAAAGTGGTAACAGCAGTAACGCAAACTGAATCGAGCTGCTTGAAAAGGTAAACATTGAGCTACCATATGATGCGGCAGGGCACATTTTGGGCCTATAACCTAAGACCACCGGAATCGGAAAGACAGAGGCAGGCAAATGTGCACTGCAACAATACTGAAATAGCCAAGACATGGAAGCAAAAAAAAAGGTCCATAAACAGATGAATGGACAAAGACGAAGTGGGATACGTACCAAATGGAATAGTAGCCTCGGGAAAAAAATGAACAATGCCGTTTTCAGGACTACAGTTGAGCCTAGAAATAATCATATAAGGTTAAGTAAGTCAAAAGGGTATGACAAATATCCTATGACATCATTTATACATGTTATCCTAAGATTGCTACCAATGAACATATTTCCACAGAAAAAGACACTCACAGACTTATCAAATAAACTAATGGTTAGCCAAAATGAAAGGTGGGAGGATGGGTAAATTAGGACAATGGGGTTAACATACATATACTAATGTATGTTAAATGTATATAAACATATAATATATAAACTATATAAATAATATAATCACCAATACCTTTAAAATATACATTCTGTAATCACATACATGCTAACAGGTTCCGAAGATGAACAGATATATGTATGAATCATTGAGCAGATTCTGTACAGTCAAACAATAAAAACACTCTAATCAAATTTACTCCGATAAGAAATAGAAATTAAATTTAAAAAAAAAACATAAGTTAGGAGACATAAACTTCTGGGGCTTGTCCCAGCACATTGCACTCTAATTTACAAGCTCAGAACACTACCTCCAGTAAGACTCTGTTCTCCTAGTAACAAGACTTGAGAACGCAATAATGCTGCCGCCTTGTGGCTGCTTCCCACAACAGCACTTTAAACCCAGTGCCAATGATTGCTTATATAGTCACAAGGACTGCAGGGCTGTAAATGACACAAGCCCTCAAAATATGCCCTGGGGTAGGGAATTGGCAAGAACATTCAACACATGAGAAATTTCCAAGAAGTCAATAAGAGGAGGGAAGTTGTACTCACTCTTTAAAAAAAAAAGGAAAAGAAAAAAAAGGACATGCCTAAAGCTTAGTATAAGGAATTATTAGCCACATACAAATTCAAATTCAAAAAGGTTTCAGCTCACACCAGTCATTACCATCAGCAAAATGTCTACAAACTATAAATGCTGAAGGGGTTTTAGAGATCTGTGTACCTTCTAGCTGCTGGTGGGATGTAAAGTGGAAACAGCACTAACGCAAACTGAATCGAGCTGCTTGAAAAGGTAAAAATTGAGCTACCAAATGATGGGGCAGGGCACCTTTTGGGCCTATAACCTAAGACCACCAAAATTGGAAAGACAGAGGCAGGCAAATATGCACTGCAACAATACTGAAATAGCCAAGATATGGAAGCAAAAAAAAGGTCCATAAACAGATGAATGGACAAAGAAGAAGTGGTATACGGACAGAATGGAATAGTAGCCTCGGGAGAAAAATGAACAATGCTGTTTTCAGGACTACAGTTGAGCCTAGAAAAAATCATATAAGGTTAAGTGAGTCAAAAGGGTATGACAAATATCCTATGATATCATTTATACAAGTTTTCTTAAGATTGCTACCAATGAACATATTTCCACAGAAAAAGACACTCACAGACTTATCAAATAAACTAATGTTTAGCCAAAATGAAAGGTGGGGGGATGGGTAAGTTAGGACTATGGGGTTAACACACATATACTAATGTAAGTTAAATGTATATAAACATATAACATATAAACGATATGAATTATATAATCACCAATACCTTCAAAATATATATTCTGTGATCACATACATGGTAACAGGATGCGAAGATGAACAGACATATGTATGAATCATTGAACAGATTCTGTACAGCCAGACAATCAAAACACTCTAATCAAATTTACTCCGATAAAAAATACAAATTAAATTTAAAAAACAAACATAAGTAAGGAGACATAAACTTCTGGGGGCTTGTCCCAGCACATTGCACTCTAATTTAAAAGCTCGGAACACTACCTCCAGGAAGACTCTGTTGTCCTAGTAACAAGACTTGAGAACGTAATAATGCTGCCGCCTTGTGGCTGTCTCCAAAAACAGCACCTTTAAACCCAGTGCCAATGGTTGCTTATATAGTCACAAGGACTGCACGGTTGTAAATGACACAGGCACTCAAAAAATGCCCTGGGGTAGGGAATAGGCAAGAAAATTCAACACATAAGAAACTTTTCAAGAAATCAATAAGAGGAGGGAAGTTGTACTCACTCATTTTAAAAAAAAGGAAAAGAAAAAATAGGACATGCCTAAAGCTCAGCATAAGGAATTATTAGCCACATGCGTATCCAACCTCCAAAAAGGTTTCAGCTCACACCAGTCATGACCATCAGCAAAAAGTCTACAAACTATAAATGCTGAAGGGGTTTTAGAGAAGTGTGTACCTTCTAGCTGCTGGTGGGATATAAAGTCGTAACAGCACTAATGCAAACTGAATCGAGCTGCTTGAAAACGTAAAAATTGAGCTACCATATGATGCGGCAGGGCACCTTTTGGGCCTATAACCTAAGACCACCAGAATCGGAAAGACAGAGGCAGGCAAATGTGCACTGCAACAATACTGAAATAGCAAAGACATGGAAGCAAAAAAAAAGGTCCATAAACAGATGAATGGACAAAGACGAAGTGGGATACGTACCAAATGGAATAGTAGCCTCGGGAAAAAATGAACAATGCCGTTTTCAGGACTACAGTTGAGCCTAGAAATAATCATATTAGGTTAAGTAAGTCAAAAGGGTATGACAAATATCCTATGACATCATTTATACATGTTATCCTAAGATTGCTACCAATGAACATATTTCCACAGAAAGAGACACTCACAGACTTATGAAATAAACTAATGGCTAGCCAAAATGAAAGGTGGGAGGATGGGTAAATTAGGACAATGGGGTTAAAATACATATACTAATGTATGTTAAATGTATATAAACATATAACATATGAAATATATAAATTATATAATCACCAATACCTTTAAAATATACATTCTGTAATCACATACATGCTAACAGGTTCGAAGATGAACAGACATATGTATGAATCACTGAGCAGATTCTGTACAGCCAGAAAACCACAACACTCTAATCAAATTTACTCCGATAAGAAATAGAAATTAAATTTAAAAAACAAACATAAGTTAGGAGACATAAACTTCTGGGGGCTTGTCCCAGCACATTGCACTCTAATTTACAAGCTCGGAACACTACCTCCAGGAAGACTGTGTTGTCCTAGTAACAAGACTTGAGAACGTAATAATGCTGCCGCCTTGTGGCTGCTTCCCACAACAGTAGCTTTAAATCCAGTGCCAATGGTTGCTTATATAGTCACAAGGACTGCAGGGCTGTAAAAGACACAGGCCCTCAAAAAATGCCCTGGGGTATGGAATTGGCAAGAAAATTCAACACATGAGAAATTTTCAAGAAGTCAATAAGAGGAGGGAAGTTGTAGTCACTCTTTAAAAAAAAAGGAAAAGAAAAAAAGGACATGCCTAAAGCTCAGCATAAGGAATTATTAGCCACATGCGTATCCAACCTCCAAAAAGGTTTCAGCTCACACCAGTCATGACCATCAGCAAAAAGTCTACAAACTATAAATGCTGAAGGGGTTTTAGAGAACTGTGTACCTTCTAGCTGCTGGTGGGATGTAAAGTGGTAACAGCAGTAACGCAAACTGAATCGAGCTGCTTGAAAAGGTAAACATTGAGCTACCATATGATGCGGCAGGGCACATTTTGGGCCTATAACCTAAGACCACCGGAATCGGAAAGACAGAGGCAGGCAAATGTGCACTGCAACAATACTGAAATAGCCAAGACATGGAAGCAAAAAAAAAGGTCCATAAACAGATGAATGGACAAAGACGAAGTGGGATACGTACCAAATGGAATAGTAGCCTCGGGAAAAAAATGAACAATGCCGTTTTCAGGACTACAGTTGAGCCTAGAAATAATCATATAAGGTTAAGTAAGTCAAAAGGGTATGACAAATATCCTATGACATCATTTATACATGTTATCCTAAGATTGCTACCAATGAACATATTTCCACAGAAAAAGACACTCACAGACTTATCAAATAAACTAATTGCTAGCCAAAATGAAAGGTGGGAGGATGGGTAAATTAGGACAATGGGGTTAAAATACATATACTAATGTATGTTAAATGTATATAAACATATAACATATGAAATATATAAATTATATAATCACCAATACCTTTAAAATATACATTCTGTAATCACATACATGCTAACAGGTTCCGAAGATGAACAGATATATGTATGCATCATTGAACAGATTCTGTACAGCCAGACAATCAAAACACTCTAATCAAATTTACTCCGATAAAAAATACAAATTAAATTTAAAAAACAAACATAAGTAAGGAGACATAAACTTCTGGGGGCTTGTCCCAGCACATTGCACTCTAATTTAAAAGCTCGGAACACTACCTCCAGGAAGACTCTGTTGTCCTAGTAACAAGACTTGAGAATGTAATAATGCTGCCGCCTTGTGGCTGTCTCCAAAAACAGCACCTTTAAACCCAGTGCCAATGGTTGCTTATATAGTCACAAGGACTGCACGGTTGTAAATGACACAGGCACTCAAAAAATGCCCTGGGGTAGGGAATAGGCAAGAAAATTCAACACATAAGAAACTTTTCAAGAAATCAATAAGAGGAGGGAAGTTGTACTCACTCTTTTTAAAAAAAAGGAAAAGAAAAAATAGGACATGCCTAAAGCTCAGCATAAGGAATTATTAGCCACATGCGTATCCAACCTCCAAAAAGGTTTCAGCTCACACCAGTCATGACCATCAGCAAAAAGTCTACAAACTATAAATGCTGAAGGGGTTTTAGAGAAGTGTGTACCTTCTAGCTGCTGGTGGGATATAAAGTCGTAACAGCACTAATGCAAACTGAATCGAGCTGCTTGAAAACGTAAAAATTGAGCTACCATATGATGCGGCAGGGCACCTTTTGGGCCTATAACCTAAGACCACCAGAATCGGAAAGACAGAGGCAGGCAAATGTGCACTGCAACAATACTGAAATAGCAAAGACATGGAAGGAAAAAAAAGGTCCATAAACAGGTGAATGGACAAAGAAGAAGTGGTATATGCACAGAATGGAAGAGTAGCCTCAGGAAAAAAATGAACAATGCCGTTTTCAGGAATAGAGTTGAGACTAGAAATAATCATATAAGGTTAAGTAAGACAAAAGGGTATTACAAATATCCTATGATATTATTTATACAAGTTTTCCTAAGATTGCTACCAATGAACATATTTCCACAGAAAAAGACACTCACAGACTTATCAAATAAACTAATGGTTAGCCAAAATGAAAGGTGGGAGGATGGGTAAATTAGGACTATGGGGTTAACATACATATACTAATGTAAGTTAAATGTATATAAACATATAACATATAAATGATATGAATTATATATTCACCAATACCTTCAAAATATACATTCTGTAATCACATACATGGTAACAGGATCCGAAGATGAACAGACATATGTGTGAATCATTGAGCAGATTCTGTACAGCCAGACAATCAAAACACTCTAATCAAATTTACTCCGATAAGAAAGACAAATTAAATTTAAAAAACAAACATAAGTAAGGAGACATAAACTTCTGGGGGCTTGTCCCAGCACATTGCACTCTAATTTACAAGCTCGGAACACTACCTCCAGGAAGACTCTGTTGTCCTAGTAACAAGACTTGAGAACGTAATAATGCTGCCGCCTTGTGGCTGTCTCCCAAAACAGCAGCTTTAAACCCAGTGACAATGGTTGCTTATATAGTCACAAGGACTGCAGGGCTGTAAATGACACAGGCCCTCAAAAATTGCCCTGGGGTAGGGAATAGGCAAGAAAATCCAACACATGAGAAATTTTTCAAGAAGTCAATAAGAGGAGGGGAGTTGTACTCACTCTTTAAAAAAAAAAAGGAAAAGAAAAAAAAGGACATACCTAAAGCTTAGTATAAGGAATTATTAGCCACATACAAATTCAAATTCAAAAAGGTTTCAGCTCACACCAGTCATTACCATCAGCAAAATGTCTACAAACTATAAATGCTGAAGGGGTTTTAGAGATCTGTGTACCTTCTAGCTGCTGGTGGGATGTAAAGTGGCAACAGCACTAACGCAAACTGAATGGAGCTGCTTGAAAAGGTAAAAATTGAGCTACCATATGATGCGGCAGGGCACCTTTTGGGCCTATAACCTAAGACCACCAGATTCGGAAAGAGAGAGGCAGGCAAATGTGCATTGCAACAATATTGAAATAGCCAAGACATGGAAGCAAAAAAAAGGTCCATAAACAGATGAATGGACAAAGACGAAGTGGGATACGTACCAAATGGAATAGTAGCCTCGGAAAAAAAATGAACAATGCCGTTTTCAGGACTACAGTTGAGCCTAGAAATAATCATATAAGGTTAAGTAAGTCAAAAGGGTATGACAAATATCCTAGGACATCATTTATACATGTTATCCTAAGATTGCTACCAATGAACATATTTCCACAGAAAAAGACACTCACAGACTTATCAAATAAACTAATGGCTACCAAAATGAAAGGTGGGAGGATGGGTAAATTAGGACTATGGGGTTAAAATACATATACTAATGTATGTTAAATGTATATAAACATATAACATATGAAATATATAAATTATATAATCACCAATACCTTTAAAATATACATTCTGTAATCACATACATGCTAACAGGTTCGAAGATGAACAGACATATGTATGAATCATTGAGCAGATTCTGTACAGCCAGAAACCCACAACACTCTAATCAAATTTACTCCGATAAGAAATAGAAATTAAATTTAAAAAACAAACATAAGTTAGGAGACATAAACTTCTGGGGGCTTGTCCCAGCACATTGCACTCTAATTTACAAGCTCGGAACACTACCTCCAGGAAGACTGTGTTGTCCTAGTAACAAGACTTGAGAACGTAATAATGCTGCCGCCTTGTGGCTGCTTCCCACAACAGTAGCTTTAAACCCAGTGCCAATGGTTGCTTATATAGTCACAAGGACTGCAGGGCTGTAAAAGACACAGGCCCTCAAAAAATGCCCTGGGGTATGGAATTGGCAAGAAAATTCAACACATGAGAAATTTTCAAGAAGTCAATAAGAGGAGGGAAGTTGTAGTCACTCTTTAAAAAAAAAGGAAAAGAAAAAAAGGACATGCCTAAAGCTCAGCATAAGGAATTATTAGCCACATGCGTATCCAACCTCCAAAAAGGTTTCAGCTCACACCAGTCATGACCATCAGCAAAAAGTCTACAAACTATAAATGCTGAAGGGGTTTTAGAGAACTGTGTACCTTCTAGCTGCTGGTGGGATGTAAAGTGGTAACAGCAGTAACGCAAACTGAATCGAGCTGCTTGAAAAGGTAAACATTGAGCTACCATATGATGCGGCAGGGCACATTTTGGGCCTATAACCTAAGACAACTGGATTCGGAAAGACAGAGGCAGGCAAATGTGCACTGCAACAATATTGAAATAGCCAAGACATGGAAGCAAAATAAAGGTCCATAAACAGATGAATGGACAAAGACGAAATGGTACACGTACCAAATGGAATAGAAGCCTCTGGAAAAAAATGAACAATGCCGTTTTCAGGACTAGAGTTGAGCCTAGAAATAATCATATAAGGTTAAGTAAGTCAAAAGGGTATGACAAATATCCTATGATATCATTAATACATGTTATCCTAAGATTGCTACCAATGAACATATTTCCACAGAAAAAGACACTCACAGACTTATCAAATAAACTAATGGTTAGCCAAAATGAAAGGTGGGGGGATGGGTAAGTTAGGACTATGGGGTTAACATACATATACTAATGTAAGTTAAATGTATATAAACATATAACATATAAACGATATGAATTATATAATCACCAATACCTTCAAAATATATATTCTGTGATCACATACATGGTAACAGGATCCTAAGATGAACAGACATATGTATGAATCATTGAGCAGATTCTGTACAGTCAAACAATAAAAACACTCTAATCAAATTTACTCCGATAAGAAATAGAAATTAAATTTAAAAAGCAAACATAAGTTAGGAGACATAAACTTCTGGGGACTTCTCCCAGAACATTCCACTCTAATTTACAACCTTGGAAAACTACCTCCAGGAAGACTCTGTTGCCCTAGTAACAAGAGTTGAGAACGTAATAATGCTGCCGCCTTGTGGCTGTTTCCCACAACAGCAGCTTTAAACCCAGTGCCAATGGTTGCTTAATAGTCACAAGGACTGCAGGGCTCTAAAAGACACCTGCCCTCAAAAAATGCCCTGGGCAAGGGAATAGGCAAGAAAATTCAACACATGAGAAACTTTTCAAGAAGTCAATAAGAGGAGGGAAGTTGTACTCACTCTTTAAAAAAAAAAGGAAAAGAAAAAATAGGACATGCCTAAAGCTCAGTATAAGGAATTATTACTAACATGCAATTTCAAATTCAAAAAGGTTTCAGCTCACACCAGTCATGACCATCAGGAAAAAGTCTACAAACTATAAATGGTGAAGGGGTTTTAGAGAACTGTGTACCTTCTAGCTGCTGGGGGGATGTAAAGTGGTAACAGCAGTAACGCAACCTGAATCGAGCTGCTTGAAAACGTAAAAATTGAGCTACCATATGATGCGGCAGGGCACCTTTTGGGCCTATAACCTAAGACCACCAGATTCGGAAAGACAGAGGCAGGCAAATGTGCACTGCAGCAATACTGAAATAGCCAAGACATGGAAGCAAAAAAAAGGTCCATAAACAGATGAATGGACAAAGACGAAGTGGTATACGTACCAAATGGAATAGTAGCCTCGGAAAAAAAATGAACATTGCCGTTTCCAGGACTACAGTTGAGACTAGAAATAATCATATAAGGTTAAGTAAGTCAAAAGGGTATGACAAATATGCTACGATATCATTTATAAAAGTTATCCTAAGATTGCTACCCATGAACATATTTCCACAGAAAAAGACACTCACAGACTAATCAAATAAACTAATGGTTAGCCAAAATGAAAGGTGGGAGAATAGGTAAATTAGGACTATGGGGTTAACATACATATACTAATGTATGTTAAATGTATATAAACATATCACATATAAACTATATGCATTATATCATCACCAATAGCTTTAAAATATACATTCTGTAATCACGTACATGGTAGCAGGATCCGAAGATGAACAGACATATGTATGAATCATTGAGCAGATTCTGTACAGCCAGACAATCAAAACACTCTAATCAAATTGACTCTGATAAGAAATAGAAATTAAATTTAAAAAGCAAACATAAGTTAGGAGACATAAACTTCTGGGGGCTTGTCCCAGCACATTCCACTCTAATTTACAACCTTGGAAAACTACCTCCAGGAAGACTCTGTTGCCCTAGTAACAAGAGTTGAGAACGTAATAATGCTGCCACCTTTTGGCTGTTTCCCACAACAGCAGCTTTAAACCCAGTGCCAAAGGTTGCTTAATAGTCACAAGGACTGCAGGGCTCTAAATGACACCGGCCCTCAAAGAATGCCCTGGAGTAGTGAATAGGCAAAAAAATTCAACACATGAGTAACTTTTCAAGAAGTCAATAAGAGGAGGGAAGTTGTACTCACTCTTTAAAAAAAAAGGAAAAGAAAAAAAAAGGACATGCCTAAAGCTCAGTATAAGGAATTATTAGCCACATGCAAATTCAAATTCAAAAAGGTTTCAGGTGACACCAGTCATGACCATCAGCAAAAAGTCTACAAACTATAAATGCTGAAGGGGTTTTAGAGAATTGTGTACATTCTAGCTGCTGGTGGGATGTAAAGTGGAAACAGCACTAACGCATACTGAATGGAGCTGCTTGAAAAGGTAAAAATTGAGTTACCATATGATGCGGCAGGGCACCTTTTGGGCCTATAACCTAAGACCACCAAAATCGGAAATACAGAGGCAGGCAAATGTGCACTGCAACAATACTGAAATACCCAAGACATGGAAGCAAAAAATGGTCCATAAACAGGTGAATGGACAAAGAAGAAGTGGTATATGGACAGAATGGAAGAGTAGCCTCGGGAAAAAAATGAACAATGCCGTTTTCAGAACTACAGTTGAGACTAGAAATAGTCATATAAGGTTAAGTAAGTCAAAAGGGTGTGACAAATATCCTATGAAATCATTTATACATGTTTTCCTAAGATTACTACCAATGAACATATTTCCACAGAAAAAGACAGTCACAGACTTATCAAAAATACTAACGGTTAGCCAAAATGAAAGGTGGGAGGATGGGTAAATTAGGACTATGGGGTTAACATACATATACTAATGTAAGTTAAATGTATATAAACATATAACATATAAATGATATAAATTATATAATCACCAATCCCTTCAAAATATACATTCTGTAATCACATACATGGTAACAGGATCCGCAGATGAACAGACATATGTATGAATCATTGAGCAGATTCTGTACAGCCAGACAATCAAAACACTCTAATCAAATTTACTCCGATAAAAAGTAGAAGTTAAATTTAAAAAACAAACATAAGTAAGGAGACATAAACTTCTGGGGGCTTGTCCCAGCACATTCCACTCTAATTTACCACCTCGGAACACTACCTCCAGGAAGACTCTGCTGCCCTATTAACAAGAGTTGAGAACCTAATAATGCTGCTGCCTTGTGGCTATTTCCCACAACAGCAGCTTTAAACCCAGTGCCAATGGTTGCTTATAGACTCACAAGGACTGCAGGGCTGTAAATGATACAGGCCCTCAAAAAATGCCTTGGGGTAGGGAATAGGCAAGAAAATTCAACATATGAGAAATTTTTCAAGAAGTCAATAAGAGGAGGGAGGTTGTACTCACTCTCTAAAAAAGAAAGGAAAAGAAAAAAAAGGGCATGCCTAAAGCTCAGTAAAGGAAATTATTAGGCACAGGCAAATTCAAATTCAATAAGGTTTCAGCTCACACCAGTCATGACCATCAGCAAAAAATCTACAAACTATAAATGCTGAACGGGTTTTAGAGAACTGTGTACTTTCTAGGTTCCGGTGGGATGTAAACTGGTAAGAGCACTAACGAAAACTTAATGCAGCTACTTGAAAAGGTAAAAATTGAGTTACCGTATGATGCGGCAGGGCACCTTTTGGGCCTATAATATAAGACCACCAAAATCGGAAAGACAGATGCAGGCAAATATGCACTGCAACAATATTGGAATAGCCAAGACATAGAAGCCAAAAAAAGTTCCATAAACAAATGAATGGACAAAGACGAAGTGGTATACGTACCAAATGGAATAGTAGCCTCGGGAAAAAAATGAACAATGCCGTTTTCATGACTACAGTTGAGCCTAGAAATAATCATATAAGGGTAAGTTAGTCAAAAGGGTATGACAAATATCCTATGATATCATTTATACATGTTATCCTAAGATTGCTACCAATGAACATATTTCCACAAAAAAAGACACTCACAGACTTATCAAATAAACTAATGGTTAGCCAAAATGAAAGGTGGGAGGATGGGTAAATTAGGACAATGGGGTTAAAATACATATACTAATGTATGTTAAATGTATATAAACATATAATATATAAACTATATAAATAATATAATCACCAATACCTTTAAAATATACATTCTGTAATCACATACATGCTAACAGGTTCGAAGATGAACAAATATATGTATGAATCATTGAGCAGATTCTGTACAGCCAGAAAACCACAACACTCTAATCAAATTTACTCCGATAAGAAATAGAAATTAAATTTAAAAAACAAACATAAGTTAGGAGACATAAACTTCTGGGTGCTTGTCCCAGCACATTGCACTCTAATTTACAAGCTCGGAACACTACCTCCAGGAAGACTGTGTTGTCCTAGTAACAAGACTTGAGAACGTAATAATGCTGCCGTCTTGTGGCTGCTTCCCACAACAGTAGCTTTAAACCCAGTGCCAATGGTTGCTTATATAGTCACAAGGACTGCAGGGCTGTAAAAGACACAGGCCCTCAAAAAATGCCCTGGGGTATGGAATTGGCAAGAAAATTCAACACAGGAGAAATTTTCAAGAAGTCAATAAGAGGAGGGAAGTTGTAGTCACTCTTTAAAAAAAAAGGAAAAGAAAAAAAGGACATGCCTAAAGCTCAGCATAAGGAATTATTAGCCACATGCGTATCCAACCTCCAAAAAGGTTTCAGCTCACACCAGTCATGACCATCAGCAAAAAGTCTACAAACTATAAATGCTGAAGGGGTTTTAGAGAACTGTGTACCTTCTAGCTGCTGGTGGGATGTAAAGTGGTAACAGCAGTAACGCAAACTGAATCGAGCTGCTTGAAAAGGTAAACATTGAGCTACCATATGATGCGGCAGGGCACATTTTGGGCCTATAACCTAAGACCACCGGAATCGGAAAGACAGAGGCAGGCAAATGTGCACTGCAACAATACTGAAATAGCCAAGACATGGAAGCAAAAAAAAAGGTCCATAAACAGATGAATGGACAAAGACGAAGTGGGATACGTACCAAATGGAATAGTAGCCTCGGGAAAAAAATGAACAATGCCGTTTTCAGGACTACAGTTGAGCCTAGAAATAATCATATAAGGTTAAGTAAGTCAAAAGGGTATGACAAATATCCTATGACATCATTTATACATGTTATCCTAAGATTGCTACCAATGAACATATTTCCACAGAAAAAGACACTCACAGACTTATCAAATAAACTAATGGCTACCCAAAATGAAAGGTGGGAGGATGGGTAAATTAGGACAATGGGGTTAACATACATATACTAATGTATGTTAAATGTATATAAACATATAATATATAAACTATATAAATAATATAATCACGAATACCTTTAAAATATACATTCTGTAATCACATACATGCTAACAGGTTCCGAACATGAACAGATATATGTATGAATCATTGAGCAGATTCTGTACAGTCAAACAATAAAAACACTCTAATCAAATTTACTCCGATAAGAAATAGAAATTAAATTTAAAAAAAAAACATAAGTTAGGAGACATAAACTTCTGGGGGCTTGTCCCAGCACATTGCACTCTAATTTACAAGCTCAGAACACTACCTCCAGTAAGACTCTGTTCTCCTAGTAACAAGACTTGAGAACGCAATAATGCTGCCGCCTTGTGGCTGCTTCCCACAACAGCACTTTAAACCCAGTGCCAATGATTGCTTATATAGTCACAAGGACTGCAGGGCTGTAAATGACACAAGCCCTCAAAATATGCCCTGGGGTAGGGAATTGGCAAGAACATTCAACACATGAGAAATTTCCAAGAAGTCAATAAGAGGAGGGAAGTTGTACTCACTGTTTAAAAAAAAAAGGAAAAGAAAAAAAAGGACATGCCTAAAGCTTAGTATAAGGAATTATTAGCCACATACAAATTCAAATTCAAAAAGGTTTCAGCTCACACCAGTCATTACCATCAGCAAAATGTCTACAAACTATAAATGCTGAAGGGGTTTTAGAGATCTGTGTACCTTCTAGCTGCTGGTGGGATGTAAAGTGGAAACAGCACTAACGCAAACTGAATCGAGCTGCTTGAAAAGGTAAAAATTGAGCTACCAAATGATGGGGCAGGGCACCTTTTGGGCCTATAACCTAAGACCACCAAAATTGGAAAGACAGAGGCAGGCAAATATGCACTGCAACAATACTGAAATAGCCAAGATATGGAAGCAAAAAAAAGGTCCATAAACAGATGAATGGACAAAGAAGAAGTGGTATACGGACAGAATGGAATAGTAGCCTCGGGAGAAAAATGAACAATGCTGTTTTCAGGACTACAGTTGAGCCTAGAAAAAATCATATAAGGTTAAGTGAGTCAAAAGGGTATGACAAATATCCTATGATATCATTTATACAAGTTTTCTTAAGATTGCTACCAATGAACATATTTCCACAGAAAAAGACACTCACAGACTTATCAAATAAACTAATGTTTAGCCAAAATGAAAGGTGGGGGGATGGGTAAGTTAGGACTATGGGGTTAACACACATATACTAATGTAAGTTAAATGTATATAAACATATAACATATAAACGATATGAATTATATAATCACCAATACCTTCAAAATATATATTCTGTGATCACATACATGGTAACAGGATGCGAAGATGAACAGACATATGTATGAATCATTGAACAGATTCTGTACAGCCAGACAATCAAAACACTCTAATCAAATTTACTCCGATAAAAAATACAAATTAAATTTAAAAAACAAACATAAGTAAGGAGACATAAACTTCTGGGGGCTTGTCCCAGCACATTGCACTCTAATTTAAAAGCTCGGAACACTACCTCCAGGAAGACTCTGTTGTCCTAGTAACAAGACTTGAGAACGTAATAATGCTGCCGCCTTGTGGCTGTCTCCAAAAACAGCACCTTTAAACCCAGTGCCAATGGTTGCTTATATAGTCACAAGGACTGCACGGTTTTAAATGACACAGGCACTCAAAAAATGCCCTGGGGTAGGGAATAGGCAAGAAAATTCAACACATAAGAAACTTTTCAAGAAATCAATAAGAGGAGGGAAGTTGTACTCACTCATTTTAAAAAAAAGGAAAAGAAAAAATAGGACATGCCTAAAGCTCAGCATAAGGAATTATTAGCCACATGCGTATCCAACCTCCAAAAAGGTTTCAGCTCACACCAGTCATGACCATCAGCAAAAAGTCTACAAACTATAAATGCTGAAGGGGTTTTAGAGAACTGTGTACCTTCTAGCTGCTGGTGGGATATAAAGTCGTAACAGCACTACTGCAAACTGAATCGAGCTGCTTGAAAACGTAAAAATTGAGCTACCATATGATGCGGCAGGGCACCTTTTGGGCCTATAACCTAAGACCACCAGAATCGGAAAGACAGAGGCAGGCAAATGTGCACTGCAACAATACTGAAATAGCAAAGACATGGAAGCAAAAAAAAAGGTCCATAAACAGATGAATGGACAAAGACGAAGTGGGATACGTACCAAATGGAATAGTAGCCTCGGGAAAAAAATGAACAATGCCGTTTTCAGGACTACAGTAGAGCCTAGAAATAATCATATAAGGTTAAGTAAGTCAAAAGGGTATGACAAATATCCTATGACATCATTTATACATGTTATCCTAAGATTGCTACCAATGAACATATTTCCACAGAAAAAGACACTCACAGACTTATCAAATAAACTAATGGCTAGCCAAAATGAAAGGTGGGAGGATGGGTAAATTAGGACTATGGGGTTAAAATACATATACTAATGTATGTTAAATGTATATAAACATATAACATATGAAATATATAAATTATATAATCACCAATACCTTTAAAATATACATTCTGTAATCACATACATGCTAACAGGTTCGAAGATGAACAGACATATGTATGAATCATTGAGCAGATTCTGTACAGCCAGAAAACCACAACACTCTAATCAAATTTACTCCGATAAGAAATAGAAATTAAATTTAAAAAACAAACATAAGTTAGGAGACATAAACTTCTGGGGGCTTGTCCCAGCACATTGCACTCTAATTTACAAGCTCGGAACACTACCTCCAGGAAGACTGTGTTGTCCTAGTAACAAGACTTGAGAACGTAATAATGCTGCCGCCTTGTGGCTGCTTCCCACAACAGTAGCTTTAAACCCAGTGCCAATGGTTGCTTATATAGTCACAAGGACTGCAGGGCTGTAAAAGACACAGGCCCTCAAAAAATGCCCTGGGGTATGGAATTGGCAAGAAAATTCAACACAGGAGAAATTTTCAAGAAGTCAATAAGAGGAGGGAAGTTGTAGTCACTCTTTAAAAAAAAAGGAAAAGAAAAAAAGGACATGCCTAAAGCTCAGCATAAGGAATTATTAGCCACATGCGTATCCAACCTCCAAAAAGGTTTCAGCTCACACCAGTCATGACCATCAGCAAAAAGTCTACAAACTATAAATGCTGAAGGGGTTTTAGAGAACTGTGTACCTTCTAGCTGCTGGTGGGATGTAAAGTGGTAACAGCAGTAACGCAAACTGAATCGAGCTGCTTGAAAAGGTAAACATTGAGCTACCATATGATGCGGCAGGGCACATTTTGGGCCTATAACCTAAGACCACCGGAATCGGAAAGACAGAGGCAGGCAAATGTGCACTGCAACAATACTGAAATAGCCAAGACATGGAAGCAAAAAAAAAGGTCCATAAACAGATGAATGGACAAAGACGAAGTGGGATACGTACCAAATGGAATAGTAGCCTCGGGAAAAAAATGAACAATGCCGTTTTCAGGACTACAGTTGAGCCTAGAAATAATCATATAAGGTTAAGTAAGTCAAAAGGGTATGACAAATATCCTATGACATCATTTATACATGTTATCCTAAGATTGCTACCAATGAACATATTTCCACAGAAAAAGACACTCACAGACTTATCAAATAAACTAATGGCTAGCCAAAATGAAAGGTGGGAGGATGGGTAAATTAGGACAATGGGGTTAAAATACATATACTAATGTATGTTAAATGTATATAAACATATAACATATGAAATATATAAATTATATAATCACCAATACCTTTAAAATATACATTCTGTAATCACATACATGCTAACAGGTTCGAAGATGAACAGACATATGTATGAATCATTGAGCAGATTCTGTACAGCCAGTAACCCACAACACTCTAATCAAATTTACTCCGATAAGAAATAGAAATTAAATTTAAAAAACAAACATAAGTTAGGAGACATAAACTTCTGGGGGCTTGTCCCAGCACATTGCACTCTAATTTACAAGCTCGGAACACTACCTCCAGGAAGACTGTGTTGTCCTAGTAATAAGACTTGAGAACGTAATAATGCTGCCGCCTTGTGGCTGCTTCCCACAACAGTAGCTTTAAACCCAGTGCCAATGGTTGCTTATATAGTCACAAGGACTGCAGGGCTGTAAAAGACACAGGCCCTCAAAAAATGCCCTGGGGTATGGAATTGGCAAGAAAATTCAACACATGAGAAATTTTCAAGAAGTCAATAAGAGGAGGGAAGTTGTAGTCACTCTTTAAAAAAAAAGGAAAAGAAAAAAAGGACATGCCTAAAGCTTAGCATAAGGAATTATTAGCCACATGCGTATCCAACCTCCAAAAAGGTTTCAGCTCACACCAGTCATGACCATCAGCAAAAAGTCTACAAACTATAAATGCTGAAGGGGTTTTAGAGAACTGTGTACCTTCTAGCTGCTGGTGGGATGTAAAGTGGTAACAGCAGTAACGCAAACTGAATCAAGCTGCTTGAAAAGGTAAACATTGAGCTACCATATGATGCGGCAGGGCACATTTTGGGCCTATAACCTAAGACCACCGGAATCGGAAAGACAGAGGCAGGCAAATGTGCACTGCAACAATACTGAAATAGCCAAGACATGGAAGCAAAAAAAAAGGTCCATAAACAGATGAATGGACAAAGACGAAGTGGGATACGTACCAAATGGAATAGTAGCCTCGGGAAAAAAATGAACAATGCCGTTTTCAGGACTACAGTTGAGCCTAGAAATAATCATATAAGGTTAAGTAAGTCAAAAGGGTATGACAAATATCCTATGACATCATTTATACATGTTATCCTAAGATTGCTACCAATGAACATATTTCCACAGAAAAAGACACTCACAGACTTATCAAATAAACTAATGGCTACCCAAAATGAAAGGTGGGAGGATGGGTAAATTAGGACAATGGGGTTAACATACATATACTAATGTATGTTAAATGTATATAAACATATAATATATAAACTATATAAATAATATAATCACCAATACCTTTAAAATATACATTCTGTAATCACATACATGCTAACAGGTTCCGAAGATGAACAGATATATGTATGAATCATTGAGCAGATTCTGTACAGTCAAACAATAAAAACACTCTAATCAAATTTACTCCGATAAGAAATAGAAATTAAATTTAAAAAAAAAACATAAGTTAGGAGACATAAACTTCTGGGGCTTGTCCCAGCACATTGCACTCTAATTTACAAGCTCAGAACACTACCTCCAGTAAGACTCTGTTCTCCTAGTAACAAGACTTGAGAACGCAATAATGCTGCCGCCTTGTGGCTGCTTCCCACAACAGCACTTTAAACCCAGTGCCAATGATTGCTTATATAGTCACAAGGACTGCAGGGCTGTAAATGACACAAGCCCTCAAAATATGCCCTGGGGTAGGGAATTGGCAAGAACATTCAACACATGAGAAATTTCCAAGAAGTCAATAAGAGGAGGGAAGTTGTACTCACTCTTTAAAAAAAAAAGGAAAAGAAAAAAAAGGACATGCCTAAAGCTTAGTATAAGGAATTATTAGCCACATACAAATTCAAATTCAAAAAGGTTTCAGCTCACACCAGTCATTACCATCAGCAAAATGTCTACAAACTATAAATGCTGAAGGGGTTTTAGAGATCTGTGTACCTTCTAGCTGCTGGTGGGATGTAAAGTGGAAACAGCACTAACGCAAACTGAATCGAGCTGCTTGAAAAGGTAAAAATTGAGCTACCAAATGATGGGGCAGGGCACCTTTTGGGCCTATAACCTAAGACCACCAAAATTGGAAAGACAGAGGCAGGCAAATATGCACTGCAACAATACTGAAATAGCCAAGATATGGAAGCAAAAAAAAGGTCCATAAACAGATGAATGGACAAAGAAGAAGTGGTATACGGACAGAATGGAATAGTTGCCTCGGGAGAAAAATGAACAATGCTGTTTTCAGGACTACAGTTGAGCCTAGAAAAAATCATATAAGGTTAAGTGAGTCAAAAGGGTATGACAAATATCCTATGATATCATTTATACAAGTTTTCTTAAGATTGCTACCAATGAACATATTTCCACAGAAAAAGACACTCACAGACTTATCAAATAAACTAATGTTTAGCCAAAATGAAAGGTGGGGGGATGGGTAAGTTAGGACTATGGGGTTAACACACATATACTAATGTAAGTTAAATGTATATAAACATATAACATATAAACGATATGAATTATATAATCACCAATACCTTCAAAATATATATTCTGTGATCACATACATGGTAACAGGATGCGAAGATGAACAGACATATGTATGAATCATTGAACAGATTCTGTACAGCCAGACAATCAAAACACTCTAATCAAATTTACTCCGATAAAAAATACAAATTAAATTTAAAAAACAAACATAAGTAAGGAGACATAAACTTCTGGGGGCTTGTCCCAGCACATTGCACTCTAATTTAAAAGCTCGGAACACTACCTCCAGGAAGACTCTGTTGTCCTAGTAACAAGACTTGAGAACGTAATAATGCTGCCGCCTTGTGGCTGTCTCCAAAAACAGCACCTTTAAACCCAGTGCCAATGGTTGCTTATATAGTCACAAGGACTGCACGGTTGTAAATGACACAGGCACTCAAAAAATGCCCTGGGGTAGGGAATAGGCAAGAAAATTCAACACATAAGAAACTTTTCAAGAAATCAATAAGAGGAGGGAAGTTGTACTCACTCATTTTAAAAAAAAGGAAAAGAAAAAATAGGACATGCCTAAAGCTCAGCATAAGGAATTATTAGCCACATGCGTATCCAACCTCCAAAAAGGTTTCAGCTCACACCAGTCATGACCATCAGCAAAAAGTCTACAAACTATAAATGCTGAAGGGGTTTTAGAGAAGTGTGTACCTTCTAGCTGCTGGTGGGATATAAAGTCGTAACAGCACTAATGCAAACTGAATCGAGCTGCTTGAAAACGTAAAAATTGAGCTACCATATGATGCGGCAGGGCACCTTTTGGGCCTATAACCTAAGACCACCAGAATCGGAAAGACAGAGGCAGGCAAATGTGCACTGCAACAATACTGAAATAGCAAAGACATGGAAGCAAAAAAAAAGGTCCATAAACAGATGAATGGACAAAGACGAAGTGGGATACGTACCAAATGGAATAGTAGCCTCGGGAAAAAATGAACAATGCCGATTTCAGGACTACAGTTGAGCCTAGAAATAATCATATAAGGTTAAGTAAGTCAAAAGGGTATGACAAATATCCTATGACATCATTTATACATGTTATCCTAAGATTGCTACCAATGAACATATTTCCACAGAAAGAGACACTCACAGACTTATGAAATAAACTAATGGCTAGCCAAAATGAAAGGTGGGAGGATGGGTAAATTAGGACAATGGGGTTAAAATACATATACTAATGTATGTTAAATGTATATAAACATATAACATATGAAATATATAAATTATATAATCACCAATACCTTTAAAATATACATTCTGTAATCACATACATGCTAACAGGTTCGAAGATGAACAGACATATGTATGAATCATTGAGCAGATTCTGTACAGCCAGAAAACCACAACACTCTAATCAAATTTACTCCGATAAGAAATAGAAATTAAATTTAAAAAACAAACATAAGTTAGGAGACATAAACTTCTGGGGGCTTGTCCCAGCACATTGCACTCTAATTTACAAGCTCGGAACACTACCTCCAGGAAGACTGTGTTGTCCTAGTAACAAGACTTGAGAACGTAATAATGCTGCCGCCTTGTGGCTGCTTCCCACAACAGTAGCTTTAAACCCAGTGCCAATGGTTGCTTATATAGTCACAAGGACTGCAGGGCTGTAAAAGACACAGGCCCTCAAAAAATGCCCTGGGGTATGGAATTGGCAAGAAAATTCAACACATGAGAAATTTTCAAGAAGTCAATAAGAGGAGGGAAGTTGTAGTCACTCTTTAAAAAAAAAGGAAAAGAAAAAAAGGACATGCCTAAAGCTCAGCATAAGGAATTATTAGCCACATGCGTATCCAACCTCCAAAAAGGTTTCAGCTCACACCAGTCATGACCATCAGCAAAAAGTCTACAAACTATAAATGCTGAAGGGGTTTTAGAGAACTGTGTACCTTCTAGCTGCTGGTGGGATGTAAAGTGGTAACAGCAGTAACGCAAACTGAATCGAGCTGCTTGAAAAGGTAAACATTGAGCTACCATATGATGCGGCAGGGCACATTTTGGGCCTATAACCTAAGACCACCGGAATCGGAAAGACAGAGGCAGGCAAATGTGCACTGCAACAATACTGAAATAGCCAAGACATGGAAGCAAAAAAAAAGGTCCATAAACAGATGAATGGACAAAGACGAAGTGGGATACGTACCAAATGGAATAGTAGCCTAGGGAAAAAAATGAACAATGCCGTTTTCAGGACTACAGTTGAGCCTAGAAATAATCATATAAGGTTAAGTAAGTCAAAAGGGTATGACAAATATCCTATGACATCATTTATACATGTTATCCTAAGATTGCTACCAATGAACATATTTCCACAGAAAAAGACACTCACAGACTTATCAAATAAACTAATGGCTAGCCAAAATGAAAGGTGGGAGGATGGGTAAATTAGGACAATGGGGTTAAAATACATATACTAATGTATGTTAAATGTATATAAACATATAACATATGAAATATATAAATTATATAATCACCAATACCTTTAAAATATACATTCTGTAATCACATACATGCTAACAGGTTCCGAAGATGAACAGATATATGTATGAATCATTGAACAGATTCTGTACAGCCAGACAATCAAAACACTCTAATCAAATTTACTCCGATAAAAAATACAAATCAAATTTAAAAAACAAACATAAGTAAGGAGACATAAACTTCTGGGGGCTTGTCCCAGCACATTGCACTCTAATTTAAAAGCTCGGAACACTACCTCCAGGAAGACTCTGTTGTCCTAGTAACAAGACTTGAGAACGTAATAATGCTGCCGCCTTGTGGCTGTCTCCAAAAACAGCACCTTTAAACCCAGTGCCAATGGTTGCTTATATAGTCACAAGGACTGCACGGTTGTAAATGACACAGGCACTCAAAAAATGCCCTGGGGTAGGGAATAGGCAAGAAAATTCAACACATAAGAAACTTTTCAAGAAATCAATAGGAGGAGGGAAGTTGTACTCACTCATTTTAAAAAAAAGGAAAAGAAAAATTAGGACATGCCTAAAGCTCAGCATAAGGAATTATTAGCCACATGCGTATCCAACCTCCAAAAAGGTTTCAGCTCACACCAGTCATGACCATCAGCAAAAAGTCTACAAACTATAAATGCTGAAGGGGTTTTAGAGAAGTGTGTACCTTCTAGCTGCTGGTGGGATATAAAGTCGTAACAGCACTAATGCAAACTGAATCGAGCTGCTTGAAAACGTAAAAATTGAGCTACCATATGATGCGGCAGGGCACCTTTTGGGCCTATAACCTAAGACCACCAGAATCGGAAAGACAGAGGCAGGCAAATGTGCACTGCAACAATACTGAAATAGCAAAGACATGGAAGCAAAAAAAAAGGTCCATAAACAGATGAATGGACAAAGACGAAGTGGGATACGTACCAAATGGAATAGTAGCCTCGGGAAAAAAATGAACAATGCCGTTTTCAGGAATACAGTTGCGCCTAGAAATAATCATATAAGGTTAAGTAAGTCAAAAGGGTATGACAAATATCCTATGACATCATTTATACATGTTATCCTAAGATTGCTACCAATGAACATATTTCCACAGAAAGAGACACTCACAGACTTATCAAATAAACTAATGGCTAGCCAAAATGAAAGGTGGGAGGATGGGTAAATTAGGACAATGGGGTTAAAATACATATACTAATGTATGTTAAATGTATATAAACATATAACATATGAAATATATAAATTATATAATCACCAATACCTTTAAAATATACATTCTGTAATCACATACATGCTAACAGGTTCGAAGATGAACAGACATATGTATGAATCATGGAGCAGATTCTGTACAGCCAGAAAACCACAACACTCTAATCAAATTTACTCCGATAAGAAATAGAAATTAAATTTAAAAAACAAACATAAGTTAGGAGACATAAACTTCTGGGGGCTTGTCCCACCACATTGCACTCTAATTTACAAGCTCGGAACACTACCTCCAGGAAGACTGTGTTGTCCTAGTAACAAGAGTTGAGAACGTAATAATGCTGCCGCCTTGTGGCTGCTTCCCACAACAGTAGCTTTAAACCCAGTGCCAATGGTTGCTTATATATTCATAAGGACTGCAGGGCTGTAAAAGACACAGGCCCTCAAAAAATGCCCTGGGGTATGGAATTGGCAAGAAAATTCAACACATGAGTAACTTTTCAAGAAGTCAATAAGAGGAGGGAAGTTGTACTCACTCTTTAAAAAAAAAAGGAAAAGAAAAAAAAGGACATGCCTAAAGCTCAGTATAAGGAATTATTAGCCACATGCAAATTCAAATTCAAAAAGGTTTCAGGTGACACCAGTCATGACCATCAGCAAAAAGTCTACAAACTATAAATGCTGAAGGGGTTTTAGAGAATTGTGTACATTCTAGCTGCTGGTGGGATGTAAAGTGGTAACAGCACTAACGCATACTGAATGGAGCTGCTTGAAAAGGTAAAAATTGAGTTACCATATGATGCGGCAGGGCACCTTTTGGGCCTATAACCTAAGACCACCAAAATCGGAAATACAGAGGCAGGCAAATGTGCACTGCAACAATACTGAAATACCCAAGACATGGAAGCAAAAAATGGTCCATAAACAGGTGAATGGACAAAGAAGAAGTGGTATATGGACAGAATGGAAGAGTAGCCTCGGGAAAAAAATGAACAATGCCGTTTTCAGAACTACAGTTGAGACTAGAAATAGTCATATAAGGTTAAGTAAGTCAAAAGGGTGTGACAAATATCCTATGAAATCATTTATACATGTTTTCCTAAGATTACTACCAATGAACATATTTCCACAGAAAAAGACAGTCACAGACTTATCAAAAATACTAACGGTTAGCCAAAATGAAAGGTGGGAGGATGGGTAAATTAGGACTATGGGGTTAACATACATATACTAATGTAAGTTAAATGTATATAAACATATAACATATAAATGATATGAATTATATAATCACCAATCCCTTCAAAATATACATTCTGTAATCACATACATGGTAACAGGATCCGCAGATGAACAGACATATGTATGAATCATTGAGCAGATTCTGTACAGCCAGACAATCAAAACACTCTAATCAAATTTACTCCGATAAAAAGTAGAAGTTAAATTTAAAAAACAAACATAAGTAAGGAGACATAAACTTCTGGGGGCTTGTCCCAGCACATTCCACTCTAATTTACAACCTCGGAACACTACCTCCAGGAAGACTCTGCTGCCCTATTAACAAGAGTTGAGAACCTAATAATGCTGCTGCCTTGTGGCTATTTCCCACAACAGCAGCTTTAAACCCAGTGCCAATGGTTGCTTATATTGTCACAAGGACTGCAGGGCTGTAAATGATACAGGCCCTCAAAAAATGCCTTGGGGTAGGGAATAGGCAAGAAAATTCAACACATGAGAAATTTTTCAAGAAGTCAATAAGAGGAGGGAGGTTGTACTCGCTCTCTAAAAAAGAAAGGAAAAGAAAAAAAAGGGCATGCCTAAAGCTCAGTAAAGGAAATTATTAGGCACATGCAAATTCAAATTCAATAAGGTTTCAGCTCACACCAGTCATGACCATCAGCAATAAATCTACAAACTATAAATGCTGAACGGGTTTTAGAGAACTGTGTACCTTCTAGGTTCTGGTGGGATGTAAACTGGTAAGAGCACTAACGAAAACTGAATGCAGCTACTTGAAAAGGTAAAAATTGAGTTACCGTATGATGCGGCAGGGCACCTTTTGGGCCTATAATATAAGACCACCAAAATCGGAAAGACAGATGCAGGCAAATATGCACTGCAACAATATTGAAATAGTCAAGACATAGAAGCAAAAAAAAGGTCCATAAACAAATGAATGGACAAAGAGGAAGTGGTATACGTACCAAATGGAATAGTAGCCTCGGGAAAAAAAAGAACAATGCCATTTTCATGACTACAGTTGAGCCTAGAAATAATCATATAAGGGTAAGTTAGTCAAAAGGGTATGACAAATATCCTATGCTATCATTTATACATGTTATCCTAAGATTGCTACCAATGAACATATTTCCACAAAAAAAGACACTCACAGACTTATCAAATAAACTAATGGTTAGCCAAAATGAAAGGTGGGAGGATGGGTAAATTAGGACTATGGGGTTAACATACATATACTAATGTATGTTAAATGTATATAAACATATAACATATGAACTATATAAAATATATAATCACCAAACCTTTAAAATATACATTCTGTAATCACATACATGATAACAGGTTCCGAAGATGAACAGATATATGTATGAATCATTGAGCAGATTCTGTACAGCCAATCAAAACACTCTAATCAAATTTACTCCGATAAGAAATAGAAATTAAATTTAAAAAGCAAACATAAGTTAGGAGACATAAACTTCTGGGGGCTTGTCCCAGCACATTCCACTCTAATTTACAACCTTGGAAAACTACCTCCAGGAACACTATGTTGCCCTAGTAAGAAGAGTTGAGAACGTAATAATGCTGCCGCCTTGTGGCTGTTTCCCACAACAGCAGCTTTAAACCCAGTGCCAAAGGTTGCTTAATAGTCACAAGGACTGAAGGGCTCTAAATGACACCTGCCTTCAAAAAATGCCCTGGGGTAGGGAATAGGCAAAAAAATTCAACACATGAGAAACTTTTCAAGAAGTCAATAAGAGGAGGGAAGTTGTACTCACTCTTTAAAACAAAAGGAAAAGAAAAAAATGACATGCCTAAAGCTCAGTATAAGGAATTATTAGCCACATGCAAATTCAAATTCAAAAAGGTTTCAGGTAACACCAGTCATGACCATCATCAAATAGTCTACAAACTATAAATGCTGAAGGGGTTTTAGAGGAATGTGTACCTTCTAGATGCTGGTGGGATGTAAAGAAGTAATACCACTAATGCAAACTGAATGGAGCTGCTTGAAAAGGTAAAAATTGAGTTACCATACGATGCGGCAGGGCACCTTTTGGGCCTATAACCTAAGACCACCAGAATCGGAAAGACAGAGGCAGGCAAATGTGCACTGCAAAAATACTGAAATAGCCAAGACATGGAAGCAAAAAAAGGTCCATAAACAGATGAATGGACAAAGACGAAATGGTATACGTACCAAATGGAATAGTAGCCTCTGGAAAAAAATGAACAATGCTGTTTTCAGGACTAGAGTTGAGCCTAGAAATAATCATATAAGGTTAAGTAAGTCAAAAGGGTATGACAAATATCCTATGATATCATTTATACATGTTATCCTAAGATTGCTACCAATGAACATATTTCCACAGAAAAAGACACTCACAGACTTATCATATAAACTAATGGTTAGCCAAAATGAAAGGTGGGAGGATGGGTAAATTAGGACTATGGGGTTAACATACATATACTAATGTATGTTAAATGTATATAAACATATAACATATAAATGATATGAATTATATATTCACCAATACCTTCAAAATATACATTCTGTAATCACATACATGGTAACAGAATCCGAAGATGAACAGACATATGTATGAATCACTGAGCAGATTCTGTACAGCCAGACAATCAAAACACTCTAATCAAATTTACTCCGATAAGAAATAGAAATTAAATTTAAAAAACAAACATAAGTTAGGAGACATAAACTTTTGGGGGCCTGTCCCAGCACATTGCACTCTAATTTACAAGCTCGGAACACTACCTCCAGGAAGACTGTGTTGTCCTAGTAACAAGACTTGAGAACGTAATAATGCTGCCGCCTTGTGGCTGCTTCCCACAACAGTAGCTTTAAACCCAGTGCCAATGGTTGCTTATATAGTCACAAGGACTGCAGTGCTGTAAAAGACACAGGCCCTCAAAAAATGCCCTGGGGTAGGGAATTGGCAAGAAAATTCAACACATGAGAAATTTTCAAGAAGTCAATAAGAGTACGGAAGTTGTACTCACTATTTAAAAAAAAAGGAAAAGAAAAAAAGGACATGCCTAAAGCTCAGCATAAGGAATTATTAGCCACATGCGTATCCAACCTCCAAAAAGGTTTCAGCTCACACCAGTCATGACCATCAGCAAAAAGTCTACAAACTATAAATGCTGAAGGGGTTTTAGAGAAGTGTGTACCTTCTAGCTGCTGGTGGGATATAAAGTCGTAACAGCACTAATGCAAACTGAATCGAGCTGCTTGAAAACGTAAAAATTGAGCTACCATATGATGCGGCAGGGCACCTTTTGGGCCTATAACCTAAGACCACCAGAATCGGGAAGACAGAGGCAGGCAAATGTGCACTGCAACAATACTGAAATAGCAAAGACATGGAAGCAAAAAAAAGGTCCATAAACAGGTGAATGGACAAAGAAGAAGTGGTATATGGACAGAATGGAAGAGTAGCCTCGGGAAAAAAATGAACAATGCCGTTTTCAGGAATAGAGTTGAGACTAGAAATAATCATATAAGGTTAAGTAAGACAAAAGGGTATTACAAATATCCTATGATATTATTTATACAAGTTTTCCTAAGATTGCTACCAATGAACATATTTCCACAGAAAAAGACACTCACAGACTTATCAAATAAACTAATGGTTAGCCAAAATGAAAGGTGGGAGGATGGGTAAATTAGGACTATGGGGTTAACATACATATACTAATGTAAGTTAAATGTATATAAACATATAACATATAAACGATATGAATTATATAATCACCAATACCTTCAAAATATATATTCTGTGATCACATACATGGTAACAGGATCCGAAGATGAACAGACATATGTATGAATCATTGAACAGATTCTGTACAGCCAGACAATCAAAACACTCTAATCAAATTTACTCCGATAAAAAATACAAATTAAATTTAAAAAACAAACATAACTAAGGAGACATAAACTTCTGGGGGCTTGTCCCAGCACATTGCACTCTAATTTACAAGCTCGGAACACTACCTCCAGGAAGACTCTGTTGTCCTAGTAACAAGACTTGAGAACGTAATAATGCTGCCGCCTTGTGGCTGTCTCCCAAAACAGCAGCTTTAAACCCAATGACAATGGTTGCTTATATAGTCACAAGGACTGCAGGGCTGTAAATGACACAGGCCCTCAAAAATTGCCCTGGGGTTGGGAATAGGCAAGAAAATCCAACACATGAGAAATTTTTCAAGAAGTCAATAAGAGGAGGGGAGTTGTACTCACTCTTTAAAAAAAAAAAGGAAAAGAAAAAAAAGGACATGCCTAAAGCTTAGTATAAGGAATTATTAGCCACATACAAATTCAAATTCAAAAAGGTTTCAGCTCACACCAGTCATTACCATCAGCAAAATGTCTACAAACTATAAATGCTGAAGGGGTTTTAGAGATCTGTGTACCTTCTAGCTGCTGGTGGGATGTAAAGTGGAAACAGCACTAACGCAAACTGAATCGAGCTGCTTGAAAAGGTAAAAATTGAGCTACCAAATGATGCGGCAGGGCACCTTTTGGGCCTATAACCTAAGACCACCAAAATTGGAAAGACAGAGGCAGGCAAATATGCACTGCAACAATACTGAAATAGCCAAGATATGGAAGCAAAAAAAAGGTCCATAAACAGATGAATGGACAAAGAAGAAGTGGTATACGGACAGAATGGAATAGTAGCCTCGGGAGAAAAATGAACAATGCTGTTTTCAGGACTACAGTTGAGCCTAGAAAAAATCATATAAGGTTAAGTAAGTCAAAAGGGTATGACAAATATCCTATGATATCATTTATACAAGTTTTCTTAAGATTGCTACCAATGAACATATTTCCACAGAAAAAGACACTCACAGACTTATCAAATAAACTAATGGTTAGCCAAAATGAAAGGTGGGGGGATGGGTAAGTTAGGACTATGGGGTTAACATACATATACTAATGTAAGTTAAATGTATATAAACATATAACATATAAACGATATGAATTATATAATCACCAATACCTTCAAAATATATATTCTGTAATCACATACTTGATAACAGGTTCCGAAGCTGAAGAGATATATGTATGAATCATTGAGCAGATTCTGTACAGCCAATCAAAACACTCTAATCAAATTTACTCCGATAAGAAATAGAAATTAAATTTAAAAAGCAAACATAAGTTAGGAGACATAAACTTCTGGGGGCTTGTCCCAGCACATTCCACTCTAATTTACAACCTTGGAAAACTACCTCCAGGAAGACTCTGTTGCCCTAGTAACAAGAGTTGAGAACGTAATAATGCTGCCGCCTTGTGGCTGTTTCCCACAACAGCAGCTTTAAACCCAGTGCCAAAGGTTGCTTAATAGTCACAAGGACTGAAGGGCTCTAAATGACACCTGCCTTCAAAAAATGCCCTGGGGTAGGGAATAGGCAAAAAAATTCAACACATGAGAAACTTTTCAAGAAGTCAATAAGAGGAGGGAAGTTGTACTCACTCTTTAAAACAAAAGGAAAAGAAAAAAATGACATGCCTAAAGCTCAGTATAAGGAATTATTAGCCACATGCAAATTCAAATTCAAAAAGGTTTCAGGTAACACCACTCATGACCATCATCAAAAAGTCTACAAACTATAAATGCTGAAGGGGTTTTAGAGGAATGTGTACCTTCTAGATGCTGGTGGGATGTAAAGAAGTAATACCACTAATGCAAACTGAATGGAGCTGCTTGAAAAGGTAAAAATTGAGTTACCATACGATGCGGCAGGGCACCTTTTGGGCCTATTACCTAAGACCACCAGAATCGGAAAGACAGAGGCAGGCAAATGTGCACTGCAACAATACTGAAATAGCCAAGACATGGAAGGAAAAAAAAGGTCCATAAACAGGTGAATGGACAAAGAAGAAGTGGTATATGCACAGAATGGAATAGTAGCCTCGGGAAAAAAATGAACAATGCCGTTTTCAGGACTACAGTTGAGCCTAGAAATAATCATATAAGGTTAAGTAAGTCAAAAGGGTATGACAAATATCCTATGACATCATTTATACATGTTATCCTAAGATTGCTACCAATGAACATATTTCCACAGAAAAAGACACTCACAGACTTATCAAATAAACTAATGGTTAGCCAAAATGAAAGGTGGGGGGATGGGTAAATTAGGAGTATGGGGTTAACATACATATACTAATATAAGTTAAATGTATATAAACATATAACATATAAATGATATGAATTATATAATCACCAATACCTTCAAAATATACATTCTGTAATCACATACATGGTAACAGGATCCGAAGATGAACAGACATATGTATGAATCATTGAACAGATTCTGTACAGCCAGACAATCAAAACACTCTAATCAAATTTACTCCGATAAAAAATACAAATTAAATTTAAAAAACAAACATAAGTAAGGAGACATAAACTTCTGGGGGCTTGTCCCAGCACATTGCACTCTAATTTAAAAGCTCGGAACACTACCTCCAGGAAGACTCTGTTGTCCTAGTAACAAGACTTGAGAACGTAATAATGCTGCCGCCTTGTGGCTGTCTCCAAAAACAGCACCTTTAAACCCAGTGCCAATGGTTGCTTATATAGTCACAAGGACTGCACGGTTGTAAATGACACAGGCACTCAAAAAATGCCCTGGGGTAGGGAATAGGCAAGAAAATTCAACACATAAGAAACTTTTCAAGAAATCAATAAGAGGAGGGAAGTTGTACTCACTCTTTTTAAAAAAAAGGAAAAGAAAAAATAGGACATGCCTAAAGCTCAGCATAAGGAATTATTAGCCACATGCGTATCCAACCTCCAAAAAGGTTTCAGCTCACACCAGTCATGACCATCAGCAAAAAGTCTACAAACTATAAATGCTGAAGGGGTTTTAGAGAAGTGTGTACCTTCTAGCTGCTGGTGGGATATAAAGTCGTAACAGCACTAATGCAAACTGAATCGAGCTGCTTGAAAACGTAAAAATTGAGCTACCATATGATGCGGCAGGGCACCTTTTGGGCCTATAACCTAAGACCACCAGAATCGGAAAGACAGAGGCAGGCAAATGTGCACTGCAACAATACTGAAATAGCAAAGACATGGAAGGAAAAAAAAGGTCCATAAACAGGTGAATGGACAAAGAAGAAGTGGTATATGCACAGAATGGAAGAGTAGCCTCAGGAAAAAAATGAACAATGCCGTTTTCAGGAATAGAGTTGAGACTAGAAATAATCATATAAGGTTAAGTAAGACAAAAGGGTATTACAAATATCCTATGATATTATTTATACAAGTTTTCCTAAGATTGCTACCAATGAACATATTTCCACAGAAAAAGACACTCACAGACTTATCAAATAAACTAATGGTTAGCCAAAATGAAAGGTGGGAGGATGGGTAAATTAGGACTATGGGGTTAA